>NC_137792.1:92899302-93082130 GCF_963383645.1 Muscardinus avellanarius | reverse complement strand
AGTATTCAATAAGATGTACAAAAATTACATGAAAACTTTATACCTTTTAATATAATGGAATTGAGCGTCTGAGGATTTTGGTTTGGGAAGAGAGATCTTTAAATTAATTCCCTGTAGAGACCAAGGAACAACTGTAATGCAAAATTAAAGTACACTCATATCTTCTCTGTCTTAGAATGGATGCAATTATAATAGTTGTGTATTTTAAATACACATATGTCACATATATATGTGAGAATACCAATGCCAATCTCTATCAATATCCTGAATGGGGAAGGGAGAATAGAGATGGAGCTGGGGGAATGTCCAAGTACTGTGTGTGTGTATGTCACCCTCTCTATGAACTACATTATGCTGTGAGACTACAATGCAGTAATAAAAGTATTAAAAATAAATCAATATACATATCAATTTTTGTGAAACACAAACATTAATGGAATTGAGTTTTCGTTTATCAATTGTATGGCAATACACTTAGTTAAAAAAGAAGCAAAAAAGCCAGGCATGGTGGCACAGGTGTATAATTCCAGCATTCAGGAGCCTGAGACCGGAGGATAACGGTTTGCAGACAGCCTTAGCTACTTAGTGAGGCCAGCTGTACCTTAGTGAGACCCGGTTTCAAAATAAAGAATAAAAAATAGGGTAGGGGGTGTAGCTCGGAGGTCGAATGCCCCTGGGTTCCATCCCCAGACCCGCAAAATAAAGCAAAAATAACAAGTATGAGCTTTTATTTTTTAATTTTTTAATTTTTTAATTTTTTGTGGATCTGGGGTTGGAACCCAGGGGCATTGACCTCCAAGCTACACCCCCTGCCCTATTTTTTATTCTTAATTTTTGAAACCGGGACTCACTAAGTTGCAGCGGGTCTCACTAAGTACCTGAGGCTGTCCACGAACCGCGATCCTCCGGTCTCAGCCTCCCAAACACTGAGATTACAAGCGTGCGCCACCACACCTGGCTCAAGTATGAGCTTTTAGGGCAAAAAGCCCTGGCTTTTTAGTTCCTGGGCCACAACCTGTTAACAGTGAGATTCAGGTTAATTATTTTCTTAGACCTCTCTTTTTTTCTCAGATACAATGGAGAAATTAATAATTTCTTCCTTAAGAGTTATCTTGTAGACCAACTTGAATAATGTACACAAAGCACTCTGCAAGTTTTAATTAACCTATTTACTATTCTTTATTAATTTGTTTCAAATGTGACAAAATGCATCTTTTGCTTTAAGTAGTGAATCTGTGGATGTTCATTATTGACTTGAGATCTGCAATCAGACAATACTCATATGGGCAGCACTTTGAAGAATGTTTTTATGTTCACATTTATAGAAGTCTGTATTATATATAAATAGTATTCTATAATGATCTCTCGTTTCTTCCCATTTAAAAATGTGTTCTTTTAAAATAATTCATCAAAAAGCTACTTGTGTGATGACATTGGTTTATTTGAACATCACCTTCCCTCCTTTCTGTTAGGATTATTTGCAGTTTCACAGACAGAATTGCATTTTGACTTTCCCTGTTTAAGTGCAGTGTTTGTTTCCATCAAAGCTGACTTTCAACTTAGAATCTCACTCAAACCTGATTGATGGCCTCTCCAGTGGCCTTCCAGTCTGGGAAATGAGCAGAGTTAAGAAAACAGCCACTATTATTTTGTTCACAGGTCTATTGAATTGAGTTGTGTTATATGCTCAGAAAGGGTCTCAAATAGATCCTGCAATGAAAACAATTGTTGTGGGTTTTCTGGGTGACAGTGAAACTCATGCCTAATATAAAAAATTTGAGATATAGGGAAGAGTTTTTTTAAGATGTTCCAAAATATCAACCATTTCACATAATAGGTTATACTACCTGGCTTTTATGATATTGCAGTACTTATGGGGTTCTTTTTTGCTTTTGTTTAATATCCTCTTTGGAGATGAAGTGGCATCATGTCCATCTCAATGTAATGACAGACAAGGCCATATACACTTCATAACCTTCTTTCTGTTGTTCTGAGGTCTATTCACAGAGTCACACCATCTTCCTACATATCAGTATCCTCTTGTGAAAGATATTGTTTTGGGTGCATATTTATAGACAATTTGCCTTTTTCTTCTTAGAAAAGAAACACTAAACAAAATGTATACCCATCAGTGATTGAAGCATCTTTTTCCATTCCTTTCTCTTCCCTCCTTTTCTTATTTGTTCTTATTTGGTTTCCCTTTTTATTTCTTCTCTTCTGCTTGTGGTGTCTTTAAGTCAAGCCATTCTTATCTTTCTCTGTTATTAAACATAAGTGTAAAGTTGGTTATAAAGGACTTAAGAAGTCTTTCCCATCTATCAGCGAGAATTCAGAGACAGTGGCAAATATAGAATCATATAGTTTCTTATATCTTATTTCAGAATAATTTTTGTGGCTTCAAGTGTTGGTGGGAACTAAAAGTTACTATAGATCTTAATCTTCAATATTTATTATAGTACCTCAAGCCACAAGAAAATCTGAAAATTGTTATGCAGAGCAATTTTCTCATAGCTAAACAAATGTCAGTTCCTTTGTCTATAAAATGCAAATGGCAATATTAAACCATAATCAATATTAATTTATTACCTACTTGTAATTTCAAGACAAGAAATGTAGACTTGGCCCACGGCAACTTAGTGAGAACATGTTTCAAAAAAATGTTTTAAATGTTAAGAAAGGAGCCGGGTGTAACTCAGTGGTAGAATGCACCTAGGTTCAATCCCCAGTCTCAATCAATCAATCAACAAGGAAATGAACACTTGGTTGCTACACAATAGGGAGACATCAAACTTTTTTTAAGAGGTTAGTTTTAAGACAAGATGTGATGGCAGCATGTGAAAGGTGTGATGGCAGCGTGTGAACAGGGATTAGAGCTAGAAATAAAAGAATGCTGATTATTTGACATGTCTAAGTGATGTGTAATGATAATATTGTTCAGGTTTATCGAGTGTTTATTATATGCTGGACACTGTGCAAATCTTTTATCTATCTTATCTCATTTAATTCCTTCAGCCACTCTCTGTTAACTACACTTTACATAAGAAAAAACCGAGATACAGAGCAATTGAGAAATTCACCTAAGCTGTTGCTAAGTATGAGGTCACCAAAAAAGAGATTAGCAATTGGCAGTGCCAGGATTTGACCCTAGACTGTCTGGCTCCAGAAACCTCATGTTTAAATACCGTGTTGTACTGTTTCTCACATGTCATTCAAGAATCCCCCAAAGTACCATCCCTACTCATCCATTAGCATTATTTCAAAGTATATTTGACAATTGGGGATTTTCTATGTAGAAAATAGTTGTCTTACATGATGTGGGTTATAAAGTGTCTTGGATTTGCAATTTTTTCAAAGAACTGAAATTTTACCCTTCAAGTGTTAAAGAACAAAAAGATTTTAATGGTGGCAACTGTACTAAAATATACCAAAAGCTTCACTTCCTTTGTAAATAATTTTTTAATAAGATCGATTTAGGACTTTTCTAAATGTCAATTATTTTACCCCATAATAGTAAACCTTTGTAAACTACTAAAGTTTGAAATTCTGCAGGAACCTATAAGTGATTAACTCCAGATAAATTATTTCATTTTATATTTTCTAATAACCCTCCAACTCAGAGACTGCCTCAGTTGTGAGTGAGGACTTAGTTTCCCCTGTGGCTGTAATTCCCCAGATCACTAATGAGCCTATTATCTCCTTCCTTGAGTTCTGCTGTCTTTGGCCTTGGCTTCAGTACCTGCCACTTTGCTTCCCACCATTTGCTTCCCGCTTTACAACATGATTCTTTCCCCCTGTGCTTTCCTTGTATTGTTTTTCACTGATCTTTTATCTTTTCTTCCTATTCTTCTTTAGTTGTTATGAATGGGCTAGATTTTGCTATCTAGGTTAATCCATCAGATACTCCATTATAAAAGAGTGGTGTTTTGTGTGAAATGTGGCTCCCATACTTTGGCCAGTGAAATACCCATAGACACAGGCCTATGAACTCTGGACTTTTAGCTTTTAGTTATTTTCATGATTCCTTTGTTTTGAGCTTCTTGGTTACTTTGAATTGTTGAGGTTACTAAACATGTACATTTAGAAAATCTCTTATCTGTAGAATAAAAAGATTAATTTAGACACTTAAATTTGAAGAATCTGGTGGGCATGGTGGTGCACGCTAGTAATCCCGATGCTTGGGAGGTGGAGACAGGAGGATTGCACAGGTCTGAAGCCAGCCACGCTAGCTTAAGAGACCCTGTTTCCAAAAATAAAAAAAAGCATAAAAAATAGGTCTGGGAGTGTAGCCCAGAGGTAGAAGGGCTTCCAGGAACCCCAATACCACCAAAAAGAAAAAATTGAAGGGTCTAAGTGTTATAATTTTTAAGTTAATTATTTCATTATTAGTAAAATTGGAACATAGCTCATATACTACAAGATTATTGTGCAAAATAATTTATTCTTTCAACTATTTCTCCTTTTAAACATATATATATATGTATATATATATGTGATAACAAAATAATATTTTTTAATTGTTGTTACTCTAGAAATTTATTAACAGAGCATCTTAAAGTTCTCAGCAGTTTTTCTATAATGGAACAGGCTTCAGTTAATGTTCACTATAATTGTTTTTTAAATATCTGCATCGTACTCATAATATATTGCATTAAATTTGTGAAGACTATTAATTTTTGAATAGAGTTATGTAGTGCTCAGGATAAATTTGTGAAGTGGTAGAGTTTAGTTTTAAACAAAACAACAGTAATTGATTTTTTAAACAAAATTATTTTCCCCATATAAAGTAAAACTGCACACATTTATTCAGCTACTTCTTAAGAATATATTCTTTTCAAAAATAGCTTCAAATTCTAAACATCATATTTGTTCTGCCAGATTTGAAAAATAAAGATGTGATGTCTTTCTGAAAACTTACTTTTGGTTTAGTTTTAAATTGACAAATGTTATCAAACTCCATCTAAATTAGAGGTAGAAAAAATAGAGGCTTTCTGTGCTTTAAATGTATTAGAAAACCTAAAGCTATTTTATCACTAATGGATTTTCTTCAGCAGAACCATGTAAAATGGCCCAATCACTTCTCTATTTAACAAGCTGTTTTCATTTGTAAGAAAATCCTCAAATGAGAAAGGGAGTATATTCTGTTTTGTTTACATTGCTTGTAAATCAGGCCAGAACAGCAGCAGCAAATCTTTTCCAAAGAATTTTTTTTTTGTCTGATGGGAGGAAATCTCTTAAAGGAGGGCGAGCCTTCTGATTTATATATTCAATTGGCAAGGTGCCATTGTGACCAGCCTTTGGAACTATTTTACCTGGAGAATTATTAGGATGTAATAACTTGCAAGAATGATTTTCCCAGAAAATTGGATCACTTTAGAAAAAAATGGAAAATATTATGAATGGCTTGTGGAATGGTTCTACAGAATTAAAATCTAAGACAACATCTACTGCGGCTGGGTCAGCAGCCCAGGGTGTTGACTGAGTGTTACATTACCTGAAGGTCACTGTTTTGGGTCATGAGGGGTTAACTACAGAATGCAAGGCAGAGGCATGCTTTCACAGGCTGTGTCAGTCACTGTGAATTTCTGTAACAGGCTTACATAAGTTAGATGATTTGTTTTTCCTTTTATCCCAGGGCCCAGAGTAGTCTGTGAACTATGGAGATGCAGCAAGGATTATGGTCATAAAATCAACACAAGAAAAGTGCCCTGGGCCTTCAAGGAATCTGGGCTATATAATTGACAACTAATTGCAGTATAGATGGAGAATATGCTTAAATCTTGTGTGCCGACTTTGGTCCAATAAGTGGTAGTGGCTGTCCAGAGCTTTGTCTTAAAAATGGTTCCCAGGCTCATTAGGAGAGAGATTAGGAAGCAACAGGTGCCATTAACCTGAGAGTAGGAAGTGAATGTAAATTTTCCAAGTGGTCACCATTCCTGAACTGGGAGTTGTTGCTATGTTATAGGCTTAATCCTATCAATTCTTTCCTGTTTTGCTTGGCCAGTTTCTTATTGATGTTTAACCAGGTTCCTTACTTTCTGTGAGCTGTGACCAGGGTGGATTTTACCAGTGAAAAATGAGGGGGCTCTAAAGAGAATCTGACCATCACAGGGCTTTTTCTTTTTTCTTTCTTTCTTTCTTTCTTTCTTTCTTTCTTTCTTTCTTTCTTTCTTTCTTTCTTTCTTTCTTTCTTTCTTTTGGTGGTACTGGGGTTCCTGGAAACCCTTCTACCTCTGGGGTACACTCCCAGACCTATTTTTATATTTTTATTTGGAAACAGGTTCTCTTAACCCAGCAAGGCTGGCTTCGAACCTACACGATCTTCCTGTCTCTGCTTCACAAGCGAGAGGATTACAAGCATGCGACACCATGCCTGGCATCACAGGGCTTTTAAGACCCATGTATCTATTTTTTTTTTTTTTTTTGGCTGTTGAGGGGATCGCAACTTGAAGGAAGGACAGGACTTACAGTCACATTGTCCTTTTTTGTCTGGGGCTTCTAATATTGTGAATTTGGTTTCTGATACCATGGTGTGACACTCTTCCACAAGCCAGATGGGTAGTTAGTCTCTGGTTTTAACTGCTAGTAACTTTCAACTTTCCAGATGGCCTAATTCATCTACTGTATCCTTGTGTGCTCTCTAGGTTGATTTTTTTTTTCTTAGCAAAAGTGACTGAACCAGAATTGAGATGGCTTTGATAATCAGAAAATTCACCTCCATTCTCCTATCTTCCTGGTCCTGAAATATCTCTTAAGGGTTAACTACTAACCCAAAGATTTGTTAGTCATCTTATCATTTAGATTATGGCTACTTCAAGTCCTCTTCTGCTAGCCCAGATACTGACTGTCAATTTTTTCCCTTAATCACTGGTATCTATGGCTTGTGAGTTTTTACTCCTCCATCTACTGAATATTATTCTCTTTGATATCCCTGGTAACTAGAAATCATTCACCTATGACTTACTGCCTACTGTAACCTTAAATTAATCAGTTCTTTTAGAATATAAATTTCCTATTTTATCAAGATACTTACTTCTAGTTCCTTTCTCTCTCAATAATTATCAGTTTTCTAATATTGCCAATAAAAAGCCCTTTCAAAATCAGGTGAATTCTGGATATTGACAGTTCCATAGAAACAACACCTTGGCATTTACAGAGTAAATCAGACAGTCTATGTGCACTGGGACCAGAACAACAGGGCCATAGATTCCAGTAATTCCCTATAAGCAGGTATAGCATTATCATATTTAAATTTGCATTCTGTGTTTCGAGCATGCAATCAGATATATAAAGAGAAGGATGGAGAAGAGAAAATAAGCTTATAAATTTGGTCTTAGATTTAATAATTATTTAAAATGTAGGGTTCTATTCTATGATGAAACAAGTTTATATTCATGCTTTTATGTCCAAGATATAATTTAAGAGCAAAAGGGATGTTAAGGATCATTTAACCCAATCTCCTAATTTTACAAATGAAGAAACCAAAACCTAGAGAGGTTAAGTGGCTTGTCCAAGGTCACATAGTCTGTAGGTAGTACACCTAGGACTAGAAAGAACCCAGGTCATATTACATGCATTCCTTTCTAGGCACTTTTCTGTTTCTCCACAGTGTCATTGCTTTCAAATTATGCAGGGCCCAGATCACTTCAAAGGGCAAAGTACTATTTTCTTTCTGATTGGAATGAGGCAGTCCCAGGATTTCATAAGAGAAAATTGAAAAATAATATATGTGGTTATTTCTTCTTTTCGATTTTGTGTCTGGATCAAGAGGCAAAGGAGGCTAGGAGAACAGTGGGAAGCAAGACAAGGCTTTTAGTGGCTGCCATAGAGCAGAAGGCACATGCATTAGGGAAAGCAAACATCTGTCTCTCTGTGGAGACAAGGACCAAGGCTGCAGCTGTCAGGGTCTCTACTCAGAGCCCAGAAGATGTGGATGTTAACATTTAAAGGAGAAAATAACTTCTTATTAAGTGTACTAACCTTGGTAGTGAGAGAAAAGGACAGCTTGGAAGAGATTCAAGTCTGATCGGAAAATGCAGCTCTTCTTTGAACAAAGGGAAAATGAAGAGAGCCCCAATGAAATGAAACTTTCTCCGTGATGTACAGAAGAATCATCCATCTCTGATTCTTTCCCCAGTATTACGTGCAATATGTCAACTTATTACTGAATTGGACCTGCCCACCTTGTTTGTTCACTCTGTAGCCATCCTTGTCATTGTGTTTCCATTGATTCATCCTTTCAGCATTTATAAATGCTCTTAGGCATTTTTTAAATATGAGAGGCTCAGTGTGAAAACCAGCCGCAGTCTTTGCTTTGGAAAGGTTGTAGTCTAGTTGAGAAAGAGAAACAGTATAGTCTGATAGAACTAGAATGCGGTAGCATCTCTATAGACCCTAGGTACTAGGCAACTAGGGAATAGTGGATGAAAAAAATTGTCTGAGGAGGACAAGAAAGGCTTTCCATGTAATTTAGGTTGAAGAAGATGTTAAAAAAAAGTAGAGGCTGGGCAGTAGGTGATGGTAGAAATCAGAGAACAAAATACACCAAGGCAAGGAGGCTGTGATAGACTGGTGCATCCTGAGGACCCAGGAGATATTCTGTCTTCCTGGCCAAGAGAATTGGAGCAGTAGAGCAGTGAAAGGAGACTCAGAATATAGCAGTGGAAAGGGAAATATGTTAAAGATGAGGGAAAAGTCAGGTAAGGCTACTAGACATCAGAACTTACCAAATATTCCCGAACTCCACACTTATGGAAGGGAGCAATGTTCAATAGTTTGGAATGATCAAGGTCTTTTGAGCCAGACAGGTCTACATTCAATCATTCCTTAATTGTGAATCTTGGTATGAACTACTTTAATTCTGCTACTGTGTAAAATGAAGATGATTGTTTCTGCTTTGTGTTTGTAGGAAAGAGCTAATAATATTGTGAAATTAGAGAGCCTAAAAGCAGCAGGTAATAAATGTATGTCCATCTACAAAACTCTTCTTTTTTCCTAACCTTTTCCCATTTTCATCCTAACTAACTCCTTTCCTTCTCTTCCTTTGCAGACTCACTGTGTTTACAAAAATGGTGTGTGCTGTGTGTGGACTGATATCTTTGCTTACTAAATGGGTGACATTTAGAAAGCAAGTTTGTGAAAGTTCTGTCCTCATTGTAGTAAATGTGCTAGATCACTGCAATGTCCACTACTGGGTGGATCAGCTTGCTGCTGCTTTGGTGACATTTAAATGATCTTCTCATAGACATGAATTATTTTTGCAATTTGCAATGAAAATTTAACCTGCCAAAAACTGTAGCAGCTGTGGTAAGTTTGAATTCATCCCCATTTTCTCTTTCCCCAAAGTGATCCAACTGTCAGGAACTTGCCTTTTGGAAAAAAAAAAGAGAGATTGGCTATATTTTATTTCCAGTGTTACCTACCATATGCAATGTTTTTGTGTGTGTTATGAAAATACCTGAACATTTTTGTGTGTTTAAATAAAAAGGTCATTTCCAATATATTGTATTTGCATAAAAATCTCAAGAAGCTTAATGCTATTAATAAGCATAAGGAGAATAAGTTTTGAAAATACACTAGAGTAACTATGGGATTCTCAGCATTTCCTGGAGAGGTTGAGTGTAGAGTTTATATAGAGGACTTTGGAGCTGTTCTTTTCTTTTTCTTTTTTTTTTTTTCTTTTTCCTTTTTTTTTTTTTTTTTTTGGCTGTACTGGGGAAAGAATCCAGGGACATTCTACCTCTAAGCTACTCACCCAGTCCTATTTTTTTATTCTTTAATTTGAAACAGAGTCTCAATAAGTTTCAGAGGACCTCACTAAGTAGCTGAGGCTATTCTTGAATGGTGCTCTTCCTGTCTCAGCCTCCCAAGTACTGGCATTTCAAGCATGTGCCACCATGCCTGGCTTCATTATTTTTTCTCTTTTTGTGGTACTGGGGATTGAACCCAGGGGCATTCTACCTCTGAGTTATACCCCCAAATCTATTTTTTTTATTTTGAAACAGTGTATCACTTGCTAAGTTTCTGAATCTGGCCTAGAACCTGAGATCCTCCTGTCTCAGACTGGCAATTACTAGGATTACTGGCATGTGCCACCACCTGGCTTGCAACATTATCCTTTATGTTCACCTAATTTGCTTGGTTCCTAGACTCAAAGATGCTGAGTAAGCAGGAACCATAGCATCTTTCTAGTTTCTGACTTCCTGTATGATAGCACTGCTGCCGAATAGTTGTGAAGACTCGGCTTTACCAACTTTGGTGATGAACATATGCTCTGCAGAACTTGAGACAGCACATTATATCTTTGGGCTATTTTTATCATTGAGAGGGTGCTTTCTGATTTCTGTCTTTTTTGTAAATTTTGGTGCTAGGTTTGTGACTTACCATTATGTAGCATAAATCTAAGTACTCTTTTCTCCTTGAGGCTTCTCAAATGTTTGGAGCCAACTAAAGTGCAACAAGCTCCCTCCTCCACCAGGACCTTTTCTCTCAGCTCAGCATTTTCATTTTCAATCAGTGATTACTATAAAACATTATTTTGGGCTTCTCTTCCATTCCTGTCAAGTGCATCTAAATATGTTTGTCTATGCATAATAATTAATTAATTAATTAACTCTTAGTACTGGGAATGGAACCCAGGGGCATTCTATCTCCTAGTTATACTCCTAGCCATTTTTTGTGGTACTGAAGGTGAAAGCCAGGGGCTTTCTACCTCCAGGCTATGCTCTCAAACCTATTTTATTTTATTTATTTATTTATTTTTTGGTGGTACTGAGGGTGGAACCCAGGGGCTTTTTACCTCCGGGCTATACTCTCAGACCTATTTTCTATTTTATTTGGAAACAGGGTCTCACTAAGTTGCTGAGAGCCTCACTAAGTAGCTGAGGCTGCCTTCAAACCTGTGCGATCCTCCTGTCTCAGCCTCCCAAGCGCTGGGATTACAAGCGTGCAACACCACACCCAGCATACTCCTAGCCATTTTTAAAATTTTTATTTTGAAACAGAGTCTCTCTAATTCTGAAACTGGTCTCAGACCTGCCTCTTTCTGTCTCAGCCTCCCAAGTATTGGGATTATATAGGCATATACCGCCATACCTGGATGTCCATGTACTTCTTAAAAGCCAGCAAGTAGAATTCTGTGTAGACTCACAATGTGCTGTAACTGGTGCAGAGAAGTCTAGGCCCTCACCAAATTCTTCTATTACCGTAGCCTACAATCAAATTAGATGCTTTTGGTTGATATATCACAATCTTATATCAAACTTCCTATTGACTAGAACCCTAATTTAAATCTCCAGTTACATACTATCTATATTAAAACCAGACTTTCCTGTTTTTTTTTTTAATTTTTAATCTATCTTAAATCTCTCTCAGGAAATTTTTCTTTGGAAATATTCAGTATAATGCCTCAACCTGGGATCCATGAACCAATAAATTTTTGTGCAAAATGTAAGTATGCATGTATTTTTTCCTGGAAAAAATCCATAGGTACATACATAAATATATATTCTGGGGACTGAGCCCAGGAAGCTATACCCCCAGTACTTTTATTTTGAAGAAATGTTTCCCTAAGTTGTTGAGGGTAGCTGACACTAAGATCCTCCCATCTGTGTGTCATTAGAAGAATCTAGAGATTCCTACTCCAGAAGAGTATCAAAATACTTTGGCTATGTTCATGCAATCACTTAAAAAGTTGATTCTTTTTTTTTCTTTATTTTTATTTTTTATTTTTTGGTGGTACTGGGGTTCCTGGAAGCCCTTCTACCTCTGGGCTACACTCCCAGACCTATTTTTACATTTTTTTAAAATTTTGAAACAGGGTCTCCTAAGCCAGCGCACGCGACTGGCTTCGAACCTGCGCGATCCTCCTGTCTCTGCCTCCCAAGTGCGGGGATTACAAGCGTGCGCCACCACGCCCGGCCTTAAAAAGTTGATTCTACCTGAATAGCTTCTGACCAGTGTTTCTCAACCTTAAATGAATGGATACTGTGAAATACCTTGTTTCTGCACCACATATTATTAATTTTCAAAACTACTGTCCTTAACAGAGAATAAAATAATTTTACTTATCCTTTAAAGAACTCATATCAGTTATTTCAGTAATCTATTCTAGAATTTTTCTTGTCTCAAAATGTTTAACCATTTTTTCATCAAATCTTTAGATGCAGCTGCCAGAGCCAGCCGGCAAAAGTATTGGTTCAGAAGAGAGGAGTGAGGATGAAAGAATTCAACTTTTAAGAATTTGATTCCGAGAATTTTTAATTCTATTGTGGGGGCACTGCCAGACTACTCCTGAGTTGATATCTCTACTGGCTGACCCCTGCTCCTGGGTCAATATCCTTTACTGGCAGACCCCTGCTCCTGGGTCAGTATTTCCTACTGGCCAACAATGGGTTTATTTTTCTTGAGGTATTTTTACAGTTACATGTCAATCAATATCCTCGTGCTATCACCACCGGAATACAATAAAAGACTAATACAAAGCACATACATTACAGGTAGGTCAATCAATACTCTCATGCCATCACCACATGATCTGAACATCACCACCTGATCTTCTCTCAGACATTTCACTTTGAACCTTCTATGAACCCAAACCTTGTTGACTCTGGGTGAAGGACAGTCAGCTGAGTTAGAAATATTCTTTTAGGGGAAAACTTTAATGGCTCCCCATATGCAACTATGATGTACTAAGGTTAAAACAATGAGCAATATCAATTATTTCCTTGCTTGCATTTTATATTCTTGCAAAAGTGCCAGATAATAAACATACACACAAATATAATAATTTCAGATAATAGTGGAAGTGGTGAAGGAAATAAAGAAATGAAATAGAAAGTTACTGGGGCTGAGGAAGGGCAGTAACACAAAATAGGCCAGAGAAAGCCTGTATTAGAAAATGACACTTTAGTGAGACCTGGTTGACTAGGATTTAGTCTGCAAATATGTAGGTAAATATCCAAGCCATAATAACAGCAATACAAAGGCCCTTGGGAGTGTTCAAGCAACAGATTCTATTGAGCAATGTGACTGAAACATAGTGAACAATGAAACAATAAAAAGTAATGGATTTTAAGAGGGAGGCAGGAAAAGTCATTGAGGTAGCAGTAGAAAGGGTAGACTTTATCCCAAGTGCAATCAAGGTTGTAGAAAGAAGCATAGCTTCATAACCTGATTTATATTATTCAAAGTGTCTGTTTGCTATATAGAGAGAATGAATTGTAAAATAGCAAGAATAGAATGGAGGCACTTTGCCTGTGTTTGATTATTGAATCTATACTCTAGCCTTCCAGGATTTCATCCATTCTCCATATTTTCTCAAAGATCATTAATATAGATTCATTGATCGTATACATTATTGGATTTAATTCCTACACCCCACTGGACTAAAAGCAATTTAAACACTAGAACACTAGGTGGTGTTTTTGGTTATTTCATTTTGAAGCAATCTCTTCAACCATCTTGGGCTCTAATTATTTCTAAGTGAGAGTATTTTCCTTATCTTTGTGAAGCTGAAAGTAATTCTCTTTGACAGGGAAGACAGAAACAAAATAGAATGTAAAGGAGTCTACTTTCCTCCTGTCATCTATCACTTTGGACAGCAGCTCTGACTTACTTAGTATTCAGTCCTATTTGTTTTCTCCTACATCAGTATAATTTACAATTGTTTAGTTAAAATTGTCCTTGGAGAGTTTCCTCGAACCATATCTTAAATTCCAGTTTCTCATGCTTGCTCTGCCACTTGGATAAAATGTTTAACCACTCTGTGTCTGTTTATCCAACTACAAAATGGGGGCAATGATGATATCTATTTCATAGAGACATTGTGAAAAGTTAATGAGTTAAACACAAAATGTTTTGAACAGTACCTGGCACAAAAGTATTCAATTTACATTAGCTGCTATTTTCCTTACCATTATTATTATTAATTATACTTTGGGCATTAACTCCAGAATAATATCTCATTTATACAACTTCAGTCTGACAGCCTTGCAATGTATACTCTTGGATTCCAGTGTCAGAACTTCTAAATTGCTTTTTCCCCATTCACATTTTTTTAGCATCAAGTCCTGTGAAGACATTGGGAGAGGAATTATTTAGACCCACTTTTGATTCTC
Source organism: Muscardinus avellanarius (assembly GCF_963383645.1). Classification (NCBI taxonomy): domain Eukaryota; kingdom Metazoa; phylum Chordata; class Mammalia; order Rodentia; family Gliridae; genus Muscardinus; species Muscardinus avellanarius. The sequence goes on along the minus strand of NC_137792.1, from coordinate 93,068,016 downwards.
ACCTCTGGAGCATTAAAATGGAAATTACTCTCTCTAATCTTTAGCTTCCTTTTTAATAAAATAGGAATAATAATATCTTTCAGTGTTGGAAAGATTGGCTGGAATAATATATGTAAAGCTAGTAAAGAGCCTGGCATATAGTAAAGGCTCAATAAATTCAAATCTGCTTTAGCCAGGCGTGGTGGTGCACGCTTGTAATCCCAGCATTCAGGAGGCTGAGACTGGAGGATCTCGGTTCGCGGACAGCCTCAGCTACTTAGTGAGGCCCTCTGCAACTCAGTGAGACCCGGTTTCAAAATAAAGAATAAAAAATAGGACTTAGGGTGTAGCTCAGAGGTAGAATGCCCCTGGGTTCCATCCCCAGACACCCCCCCCCCAAATTCAAATCTGCTTTAAAGAAAAGTTTTTATTAAAAAAAGAAAAGTTTTATGCTGGGCGTGGTGGTGCATGCTTGTAATCCCCGCACTTGGGAGGCGGAGACAGGAGGATGGCGCAGGTTAGAAGCCAGCCGCACTGTCTTAAGAGACCCTGTTTCTAAATAAAAATATAAAAATGGTTCTGGGAGTGTAGTCCGGAGGTAGAAGGGTTTCCAGGAACCCCAGAACCCCAGTACCACCAAAAAAAAAAAAAAAAGGAAAAGAAAAGAAAAGAAAAGTTATGTGATTCTTCAAACTTGATGTGTTATGTTTCAGGGAAAGAACACTTCCTGGAGCATAAGAGCATAAAGCTCTCTCTCCTAGCCTAAACTTCTGGGTAGCTTGGCTAACTCTCTCCTTCAGCAAACTGATGTCCATTCTTTGGCAGTTCTTGGCAACTTGTTGCCGTCAGATGGCCACTGAGTACCCTGAACTCTATGATATTTGGCATTTTCCTATTGTGGTGCCATCTTGGGCTAGATTAAATTCATAATTTGTGTCACAAACAGTTTGATTTTCAGAGAATAGGTATTCCATGCAAACTTTTTTTCATCTATACCATTCAGTATTAATGAATCTATTTCCATTAGTTTGATTTGTTTTTTCCTTTACTCTAGCTAGTTCTAAATTAGCCTCTGGCTGAGTATGGTAGTGCATGCCTGTAATCCCAATACTTGGGAGGCTGAGACAGGAGGATTTCAGGTTTGAGGACAGCCTCCGCAACTCAGTGAGACTTTTTATAGACTAGTGAGACCCTGTTTAAAAACAAAGAAATTAAATGGGCTGGGATTATAGCTCAGGAGTAGAATGTCCTTGGGTTCAAAACCCAGTGCTACAAATAAATAAATAAGCCTCTGTTTCCTCATTGGTAAAGTGGGGAGGGTGATAGTACTTAAGTCACAGAATATTGGTGTTATAATATGAGAGAATTAATGAAAAGTGTTTACCATAGTTCCTGACACATAGTAAACACTCAATAAATGGTACATACAACTGGATACAGTGGCGCATGCTTGTAATCCCAGTACTTAGGAGGCTCAGACAGGAGGATCCCAGGTTGGAGATCAGTGTGCAGTAATTTAGCAAGTCCCTATTTCAAAATTATATATATATATATATATATATATATATATATATATATTTCAAAATTTTATATATATATATTATATATATATTTCAAAATTATATATATATATATTTCAAAATTATATATATATATATATATATACATGTATGTATATATATATATACACACACATTGGGGTCAGGGATATAGATCAGATGTAGAACCCCCCAAGTTCTGTAGTGCCACCAAAAGAAAAAGGTATATACATAACAAAAATACATAGGATTTAGTAATTATGGATTACTAAATCATATGGATATAGACCTGATTTCAAATCCCACTGCCACTACGTACTAGTTATGCCAGTCTCTTCTGATTGTCTTTGAAATTTTATTTCTCTTATATTCCCTGCCTCAAACTCTGCTTTTGGTGAGGTAAGTCCCCTCAACCAACCCTTATGAAACAGAACACTGATAAATAAAACTGCATCTTAGAGAGGCACAGCCAACATCAAATGGTATACTCTCTGAATGACAACCTTCCCAGATCAGCAGAACAGAGCCTCTATCTCCAGGCACCCTGATTCCCGACCAGCCATAGGTCTCTATCTCACTTCCAAACTATATTGTCCTGAGGCTTGGGTGCTCTGTCTGCCTATAGCAGGCCTTACTAGTCTCTTCCCACAAAGTACCAAATTTTGTTCCTTGGATCCAGCACTGCTGGCTTAAGGGGCCTCTTCTAACTGGATGGCTCACCATGTGCTATGAGTGAGCTTGAAGTTACTTTTTGGATTCAGGGTTTTTTTACTTGGAAATTTCTGCTGCTATGTCTCACGGTGAAGATTTATTCCACTGAATATCAGGCCAGTTGTAGAGGCAAGTCTGAGGCTCCCACTCCCTCCCCTTGGGCCCATTCTGTTCCAGTGGTCTCAGGCTTTATACCAAAGCCCAGGGGGTATGAAAAAACAATATGTTCAGTCAAACTGGACGAATCTTCCTTGGATAAGGCTCTTTCTTGAGATTTCTAAATCTCATTATACATTTTCTACTTACTATCTCTGTTATGCTACTTGGAAAAGCATAGCTTGGACCTCTATAAATATTTGCCAATGTGGAAAAATATCTTTTCTAAAACTAGTAACAATTTTGCAATTCAATCTTTTCTTTAAATGATCCAATAAAAATTGATGTGCTAAAATTAGAGTTGCAATTTTTTTTGAGGGGGACTTAAAAATAAAAATGACTTGAGCATGTGTGAAGTCCTGAGATCAATCTCTACATCAAACCACCTCCATCATAAAAACAACAACCCAACCACAAAGCTTCTGGCAACATTAATGAGTAATTGTGTGCTTTTTTATTCTTATAAATATCTCCCTGTAAAAAAATCTCCCTGTAATTATATTCTTTGTGATGAAAATGAGCTCACCTGATATGAAAGATTGTGTCAGATGTTAACATTCTAGGAAATTACACTTTAGGGCTAAGAGTTCCAAAATAGATAAGAGCCAGTCTTGAGGAGCAAAGTGAGAGGAAAGATCAATAGCAAAAAAAGGGTAAGGCCACCTTTCAGCCTTTGGATATGATGGGATTGAAACAACTTGTCAACTTTAAGGGCTTCTGAAATAGCTTGTGCTGTGGCAATTAACACCATAGATATTATAGAGTTGATGGGAGAAGAGAATGTAATTTAACGTCTGATCTATTAAATTGGTCTTGATTCTATGAAGAGATATATAAAAGATCAAAATAGTGAGTTTCCTAGCTTCTTTCCCCATGGGTTTTATATAGGGTTTGAAGTTTATTTGGGTATTGAAAAAAATGCTTCAATTAAAGAATGTTAGTTTTTTAAATCTCCAAATCTTAACGGAGATAAATTGTTGTAGTTGTGTGAAATCCTATTCTTGTGGGAATTGGTGAATTTATTGTGCACTGTTGGAATGAAGGTAATTAAGATATAAAAGTGAGTGATCAATCACCTTACAAGTGACTAAGTGTCTTCATGAGCCCAGAACTGTGTTTACATCATGATAAATACAATTTGTAATTTATTTGGAGTGACAAGATTGGAGGGAGGTGCCATTTTATAGCTCCTGTTATATATCCTTGTGTGTGTGTGTGTGTTGTCAAAGTTTTTGCTCCAAGTTGACTCTAAAGCAGGTGAATTAAAACACATTTGAAAGTAAGCTAGAAATTTACTTAATAACAAATAATGTGAAGTTTAGTTCAATGACTTACAAACTATCAACTAAAGCCAAGAAGGGGAAAATAATCAATCTGATGCTTAAATATTCTCCTAATTATGAAAATACCCCAGAGGTAATTTTTACTATTATATTTTCATCAAGAAAAAGGAGGTTAGAAAGCACAATGAAAATTAAGATAGAGACATGCCTTCCTTTTTTGTTTTGCTTTGTTCTGTTTTGTTTTGTTTGGTATTAGGGGTTGAACCAGAGACATTCTACCTCTGAGCTACATCCCCAGCCCTTTTTATTTTTGTTTTGAAACAGTGTCTTGCTAAGTTTCTGAGGCTGGCCTAGAACCTGTGATCCTCCTGTCCTCATACCTGTAAACCTTGGGATGTACCACCATGCCCAGCTCTTCCTTTCTTTTGAGAACTGCTCTTGGTTTCCATGTATCTGAGAGATTCTGATATTAAAGCCTCAGCTATAGTCCTATCACAATCTGGTTACAGTAAACTCTCTTTTCTCTAAATTCTTGTTGGCCTGAATGACATTCATTTTGAAACAGTTTATAGTCCTTAACTCCTGCTTATATTGTTTTATTTCCCTTACAGTGTTCATTACATTGGCACCTACATATTTTTATAGGTAGAGGGACCTATTTTATTGTTATAGTACAAAAAGAATCAAAGACTAGAGGTAAACTATATTGATGGCTCTACTCTGGCCTACCCAACCAGAAGAAAAGCTCTGTTTTATCTATTGTGTTTTATTTTAAAAGTTGTATATGGCTCATTTCAAGTGATTCAAACAGTACATAAAATAAAGTAAGAAAGTATGAATGACCAAAAATGCAGGATATTTATGCTGATCAGCTCTCTGTGTTTTTGAATTGGAGATAAGAATAGGGCTTATATCATTTGGCTGCAGTGGGGGTTAAATAGGGCAGTTGTGGGCATATAGAAAGTGTTACATGTTAGTTATAATCTTCATCATTTATATCTTTATAATCACTATCAATAACTAATCAAAGATAGAAAGAAAGAAAAGTTAGAACCAGAAATATATCAGCTATAGAAAAAGTGAACTGGTGCCTGTTCCTTTGAGATTTATAGAAAGACAGAAAGAAAAACTATGGAAATAAAAATAATATATTAAGTGTAGATCCAGGAGAACATTTTAGGGGGATTGTACTTTGAGAAGATTGACTATTTGGTGAGAGCAAGGATATCAGGGTAGGAGGAAGATTTGGGGTTGGGATGAGAAGATCTAATCACCAAGGTTCAATTCAGCAATATATTCTGTGAATCTGTGCTTTGTTGCTGTGGGAAATGAAACCAAAAGGTACATTTTTTTTATTTTTCCTTGGCCTTTTTTATATACTGAAGATAAATTAAGACAGTCATGAGCAAAAGTTTAAAGGTCTTTTTTTTGTAGCACTGGATATTGAACCCAGGGGAATTCTATCTCACAGCTATACCAGACCTATTTTTAGGCTCTATTTTGAAACAGTCTCGCTATTTGTGGAGGGCCTCAGTAAGTTGCTGAAGCTGGCTACAAATATGTGATCTTCCTGCCTCAGCCTCCCAAGTACTGGGATTACAAGCATGAACCACCACATCGGGCTTTAAAGTTCTCAAACAAAGAGAATGGTGTCTGGGGCCAACAGTAAAAAATTAATAAGTGTGTGTCTGAGCTCTGACTTCTATCAAAAGGGTTTTCTGCCACAGCAATTAGAAAAAAAAGCAGGTTGTTTGAGATAAGCAGAAGTGGACTGAAGATCAGGCTTCTAAAGAAACACAAGCTACTGATAAAAATTGAGATTCAACAAGCACTTCAAGGATAAGAAGTTGCCAGTACAGTCGTGCTGGTAGACTGTTACTGGGCATCTGAGAAGAAAGTATTGTTAGGCAAAAGAATTGCACTTTCATACTTTCCAAGGTCAATTAGTGAGAAATATGTAAGTTATTTTTGATATTTTTATTTGCTTTGCCAAAAAGAAACAAACACAACCAAAACAGATTAGTAGTTGGCAAAACAAATTTTGAGAAGTTAACAAATTGAACACTGATTCTCCTGTTTAACAATGGCCCTGGATAAACAGGGAACTATGAAAAAACTTCTATTAATTTAAGCTTTGTGACAAAGAAATTAATGTGTCCTGAGTATTTTTCAGTGACATTAGGCTCATAACTCAGTTCATTGTTATGTTAACCAGCATTATGCTACTATAAAAAATACTTGAGTTAATCAATGTAAAAAGATAAAAAGTTTATTTTGGTTCATAGTTTTGGAGTTTCTTTCCCATGATCCATTGGCCCTCTTGCTGGTGGGCCTGTAGTAAGGCCCACATCATGGTGAAAGCATGTAACAATAAAGATACTCAGGTCATGGCCAGGGAGTAAAAAGGAAGAAGAGGACAGGATCCCATAAGCCCTTTTGAAGCCACATAAAAAACTTTCTACTAGGCTCTACCTCTTAGAGATCCCATCGCTTTTCAATGGCATTATATAGGCTGAGGGCCAAGACTTTATTTTTTAAATTTTTTTTATTTATGTTTTAATTTTTATGTGGATCATATTGAAATTGGGATACATTTATACTGTACTTGGTGCCCTCTCCCCTCCCACTTTCCCTTATCCCCCTCCCAACAATGAGTGTCCAGGTTAACCATGCTACATTCATACTTTTACACATATTCAAATATAACTCCACCATTAATCAACCTCAGTCTTCTTCAACTCCTACCCTTCCATTTCAGCTTTGCTGAGGTTTCCTCTCCATTATCTGGAGTCTCTCTGGTATTCTGAATACTCCCTAGTTTGGGCATATTAGAGAAAACATATATTACTTCTCTTTCTGTGCTTGGCTGATCTCACTTAACATAATGTTCTCCAGGTCTTCCCATCTTTTTGCGAATGACATGATTTTGTTCTTCTTTATTGCCGATTAAAATTCCATTGTGCGTATTTCCCATAATTTTGCAATCCATTCATCTGTAGATGGAGACCTAGGTTGGTTATTTTGGCTATTACGAATTTGCTGCTATGAACATGGGTATACATATGTTACTGTAGTTCTCTGATTTCAAATCCTCTGGAAAAATACCCAGGAGTGGTATAGCCAGATCATATTATGGATCCATTCTCAATTTTCTTTTTTCTTTCTTTTTATTATTATTTTTTGGTAGTACTGGAGTTCCTGGAAGCCCTTCTATTTCCGGGCTATACTCTCAGACCTATTTTATACTTTTTTTTTTGAAACAGGCTCTCTTAAAGCCAGCGCAGCTGGCTTCAAACCTGTGCAATCCTCCTGTCTCTGCCTCCCAAGTGCGGGGATTATAAGCGTGTGCCACCATACCTGGCTCCATTCTCAATTTTCTAAGGAATCTCCACACTGATCTCCATAGAAGCTGAACTAGTTTGCACTCCCACCAACAGCATAAAAGAGTTCCTCTTTCCCCACATCCTTGCCAGCATTTGTTGTTATTTTATTTCTTTATGCTTGCCACTCTGATTGGGTTAGATGGAATCTCAGCGTAGTTTTGATTTGCATCTTTCTAACTCCTAATGATGTTGAACATCTTTTCATGTACTTATTGGCCATTTGTATCTCTTCTTTTAAGAAAAGACTCAGAATAGACAAAGCAATGCTCATCAATAAGAACCATCCAGGAGATATCACAATCCCTGACTTCCAATTATACTATAAAGTAATAGTAGTAAAAACAGCATAGTATTGGCACAACAACAGACATACTGACCAGTGGAACAGAATAGAAGATACAGAAACAAACCCACACATCTATAGTCAATTGATCTTTGACAAAGGGGCCAAACTCATATGCTGGAGAAAAGACAGCCTTTTCAACAAATGGTGCTGGGAGAACTGGCTATCCATTTGTAGAAAGTTGGATCTGAATCCTTCTCACCATGCACAGGAATCAACTCGAGATGGATCAAAGACTTAGAAATTAGACCAGAGACTGTGAAGTTATTAAAGAAAGGCATAGGATCTACACTCCAACATATAGGTACAGGCAGTAACTTTCTCAACAAGACCTCCAAAGTGCAGGAAATTAAAGCAAGAGTTAACAAGTTGGATGGTATCAAACTAAAAAGTTTCTTCTCATCAAAGGAAATCATGAAGAACCTAAAGAGGAAGCCTACAGAATGGTAGAAGATCTTTACCAGCCACCACTCTGATAGAAGGCTAATATCCAGAATATACAAAGAGCTCAAAAGGCTCTGCAGTAGCAAAGCAAATAATCCAATCAAGAAATGGGCAACTGAATTGAATAGCACCAAGACTAACACATGGACCTTTTGAAGACTTCTAAGCTCCAAACTATAGCAATGGAGTTTCTTGGAAATAAAAGCCATATAGGTTATCTGGATATATTGTTGTTTTGAGTGTTATTAACTCATGTATGCAGCAAAATTTCTTGATATATGTATACTCCTACAAGTAAAAACTTTTCCAATTTTATTCATGTTCATGTCATTGTATTAGTGTAACTCAAGATTATGCTAGGACATAGTATTAAGGAAGTGTTATGTTTTGTAGCAGACAATACAGTATTTTTCTACACACAAAAATCAAGAACTTTTAGTTCCTAGATAATCATTCTTGATTATATTTTAAAATATACTTTTAAGGGTGCATTGTAACTATACATCATATTTATGTTGAATGTGATAGAAACACACATGTATATAGCTTAAGAGTCTTCACATATACTGATACTTCTGCTTGGATAACTCAGCCTCCAACCTTCCCTTTGCCTATCTAATACTTCAAAAATTTTAATCCCGGACTTCCGGGAAGATGGCGACCGAGAAAAGCGGGGCTTAAGAGCCCTGCTAACAACAAATCTCCATTGCCACAAAATCAGCGCCTTTCATAGCCAGAAAACACCATCACCAGTGAAACAAAAAATCACCAGGCTCCAAGGAGAAAGAGAACCGAGAACAGAGCCACAGAGGAGATACACCGGCCTCACGCCCTAGGACGCAGCAGATGCGGCAGCAGCGCCATACTGACGGCGGCACCGGCGAATTCACGGGACGGCTACAGCAAGCCGAGGTGAGCCACTGAGGAATAGCCAGGCAGGATTTCTCCGCGCAGAGAGCATCTAAAGCTCCCAGTGGCCAAGCTTAGCACACGCTGCAGGGATTCAGAGTGGAAATAAAAACCAAGAAGAACAACACCAGCCCCACAGCCGAGGGTGTATCAGCGGCGCCATATTGTCACCGGCGGCAGCAACACCGAATTCAACGAGGCCAGTACAGCTACATCTGCGTACTCAAGAACAGTGAGTCAAATTGCGGGCCACAGAGGAGAAATCCCAGTACTGTATTCCCTGGGACTTGACCCAGTGGGGGAGGGGCGGTGGCAGAGATGTCACACCATAGGAGAACGTGCAACCTGGCGCCCCCCACAGTCTAAAGCAGCCTCTATCGACTCTCTGGGTCGGTGACTCTGTGCTACAACCCAGTAAAGGAGTAGTGGGGTCTGAGATACTACTGACTCGAGATCCAGAACACCTTAAGTGAAGTCATAGTGACCCAAAGGAAGAACCCAGAGAAGGCACAAACTTCCGAAATCATGGGAAAGAGGAATAATACTGGAGCAATAAATGCCCACAACCCCACAACATCAGAACCCGATAAAAAAGAAAATCAGAGATTTCTAGAAGATCAAATCAGGAAAATAACTGTAGAAATAATAGAGGTGCTTCGAAAAGAACTCAGAGAGAGCCAAAAAGAGATAAAGGATGCAATTAATGAAGTAAAGGCCTCAATTCAAAGCACAAACAACCGATTAGAACACATGGAGAACAGAATCTCACTCTTAGAAGATGAGCAATCCAAAAATGAACGCATAGTTTCTAATCTAGAAAAAAATATCCAACAGCAGGAATCTGATATTGAAGAAATATGGGCCCATTTTAAGAGAGCTAACCTAAGAATAATTGGAATAGAGGAGGGAAAAGAAAGTGAAACCAAAGGGATCGACAATCTCTTCAAGGAAGTAATAGCAGAAAATTTTCCAGACATAGAGCAAGAGGTCGATACAGAGGTCCAGGAAACGTATAGAACTCCCTTTAGACAGGATCGGAGAAGAGGATCCCCATGCCACATAATTGTCAAAATGACCAGTGTGGAAGCCAAGCAGAGAATCTTAAAGGCAACAAAAGCAAAGGGCCAAGTGACATTCAGAGGCAAACCAATTAGAATCACTCCAGACTTCCCAAACGAAGTTATGAGAGCCAGAAGGGCTTGGAGTAACATATTCTAAACTCTGAAAGAAAACAACTTCTAGCCAAAAATTTCCTACCCAGCAAAACTTTTTATCAAATTAGATGGAGAAATAAGAAGCTTCCATGACAAACAGAAACTGAAGGAATTTATGTCTTCAAAACCAGCACTAGAGAAAATACTCAAAGAGATTAACTACAAAGAAGAAATAGGTAACACACACCAGAACCAGAGAAACAAGATTTTCCATCCAACAGACAACTAAGATTGGTTATCTGTGGAGATTCATTATTTATGTTAGTCTTTTACCTATCTCTAAAGGGTATTGTTTGCCTTTATTGTTGTTAATTTTTAGGATTTCTAGTTGGAATATTAATATACCTTCAGATATAGCAATTGGAAATATTTTATCCCATTCTATTAGTAACTGTTAACTCTGTTTACATTGTCTTTGGATATACAATATTTTTTTATTTTTTAGGGAGTTTGTATACTCCTCTGTTGCCTGTGCCATTGAAATCATAACCAAGAAATCACTGCCAATTTCAATGTTGTGAGGTTTTATGACCCAGATTTTCTCCTAAAAGTTTATAGTCTTAAGATTTATATTTAGGTCTATTATCTATTTTGAGTTAATATTTGTATATGGGATTAGGTAAGGGTCCAACTTTATTCTTTTCCGTGTAATTATTATGTTTCAACAATATTTAGTTAAAAGATTATTATTTCCACCACCAAATGTTTGTGGAAACCTTGTCAAAAATAACTTGACAATATAGGGAATAATTTAGCTCTAGGCTTTTATTTAACTCCAATGGTTTATATATATCTGCCTTTAGAATAGTACTACACTGTTTCAATTATTGTAGCTTTATATGGTTTGAAATCAGAAAATAATAGAAACTGTAGTTAGGCCTATAATTGCTGAATTTGTATTGACCATATCTGACTTTTTTGGTCATTATTCACAAAATGATACAGTATAACAAGTATTTGCCCTGTGTTAGTCATTTTAAGTCATCTAGAATTAAAGTATATAGGAGGAGTGCATAGGTTATATGAAAAGACTGTCATATTATATTATGGACTGAGCATCTGTGGATTTTTGGTATTGGTATGGTTCCTGGAACCAATCCCCCATGGATGCTGATGGAAAATTGTATAAGTGTAGCTAATTATTTTTGAATTATTAATTTGATGCCTGTCTTTTTTATTAGACCGGTTTGGAATTGTTCATCCTTCAGTCTATCTCCTCCTGGGTTCTAACCAACATATCCTGCACACAAAAATCAGTGGCCAATAACCTGAAACTACAAAGAAAGCTGGGTGTTGTGGTATATACTTCTAATTCCAGTAGTTTTGAGGTTGAGGCAGGAGGATCTCACATTCAAGGCCAGCCTCAGCAACTTAGCAAGACCCTGTTTCTAAGGAAATGAATAAAAATGATTGGGAATATAGTTTGGAGGTTGAACACCCCTGGGTTTAATCCCCAGTACCACAGAGGCACATACAGTGAAAATAGTTGGAAGGGACAAATGAAGCCTGAGGCCAAAATGAGCCTTCCTTCTTCTTCAAGTCTTACATTGAATATATATTGGCCCTAGTGCTGATATAGACAATTTAACCACTTGGGTAAGAAGCTGGAAAAGAGATGACAGTGGGCTTCAGATAGGGAAGGCCTATTTTTTTAATCTGTGGGAGAGACAGATAGTGGAAGAGACAGGGAAGAGCCTCTTCCCTGCTTTTGGAGGCAAAGGAAACTCAGGTCCAAGGATAATGTAATTCAGTGACTAGTTGAACCTCACCAATGAGATAGGAAGAATGAAATGTACTAGTGATGAGAAAGGATAGTGAAAGTGGAAGTTAAGGGTGGGGTGAGGGAGGGAAAAAAATCGATTGGTACCCCCATCAGACTCTTAGGCCAGGGACCTTGATTGCTTACTCACCCATTATATCCTGTGTGCTTATGTCAAAGTGCAAACAAGAAGTTCAAAATTATTAAACCTACTCGTAGCACATTGTGAACATTCAATATATTTCCTTGTTGAAGCATGAAAAAATTTGTACTGGAACTTCTAAATCATTTCTAAATGACAAACTTTGAAAAGGATGCTACTATTTAATGGAAAATGTGAGGCATGAAATCAGGTTGTACAACTTGGTTTTGACCATGATCAAGATATTTAGCATCCCTGTGCTTCATTTTTCTCATAGAAAATAAAAGGTAGTTGACTGAGTTTGATTATAACTGATTCTATCTAGCTCTTGAGTCTGATTTTCAAATGTAAAACTTAAATGCTTTTTAGCTTTAATTGAGCAGAAAAAAGAATATCCTTAACATAAGAAAGTAAACTCTTTTCCTTAAGAATTATATAAAAAGTTTCTAAAGTCCATTAGAAAAGGCAGGTTTTGAAAAGTAATGTCTAATTAGAAATATAAGAAACTAGAGGTGATTTAAAAAAGAACCCATAACAAATGCCAAAACAATTTCTTTAAAAAAGGAAATTAGAAAGTACTTTTAAATGTAATTAGCAGAGCAATTTAAATCTCAAGATTTTGCCTCTGGACAATTTAGTAACCAAGGATAAATTACTATCAATTAGTTTTCTCACTTCAGTCAGAACTGCAAAGGTTAAAAGCAGTAATCTGTATTAAGTTATTAGAGGACTACAGCTAGAGCTATTAGTTGGAATGTTTCTCTTTACTTAATCTGAAATCTGAGTTCACAGTTCATGTACATGACTTATTTACAATTTCTGAATTATGGTCCTTAAATAATATATGATGCTTTTTCCTTTTATATGAATACTTTACATAAAATCATTGCTACTTTCCAGGTTATAATTGTCAAGCTTCTGTTAAAAGAAGAGTTAGTATTCAAGCAGGACTTTCCTGAAGTTACTAATTTATGTTTGCTCTTTATGTTTTCATTACTAAACAATGCTCAGTGGTAACTGCAAACTAATAAATTCAACCTGTTTTAAAATTACTATGTTCCAGACATAGTGCTTGACATAGCAAATAGAAAAATGAATAAGAAAATTCTTGCTGTTTTTTAATGTACTTTGAAAATCCTTGCTTTTAAAGAATTTTTAGTCTAATCAAGGCATAAAATACATGTAAATTGTTCTAGAAATAAAAACACTCTGCTCTTGAAATTGACACATGCATACTGTTATGCATGCTGCTATGTTATGTTATGAAAGTACATGAGCAGGAGAGACTAATTATTTCCCAATAAGTCAAGTTAGCCTCATGAATGAAATACCATTTGAGTGGATATGAGATGATAGACAGGAGCTGGGTGTGGTAATGTTCCTGTAATCTTGGCTACTTAGAAGGCAGGGGGAGGAGGATCACAACACTGAGGCCAGCCTGGACAATTTAGCGAGACCCTGTATCAAAATAAAAAGATTAAAAAAGCTGGATGTAGTTCAGTGGTAGAGCATCCCTGGGTTTAATCCCTAGTAGCCCTCCACAAACACATACTCACACACCACACAGAAAGAGAAAAGAGAGGGAAAGAGGCAGGCATAGGGAGTGAGTACAGTCCTACAGAGAGAACAGCATGTTTAGAGGAGAAGAGTTATTAAAAAGCATAAGTTTTGGGGAAAGCAGGAGAAGAATATTTTCTTTGGTAGGAAAATACAATAAAAAGACAAAGTATTGAAATCCTCATATAAAAAGAGCCTTTATAATTCAAAAAAATGAATGGTCAAACATTAATATAAATTCTCCAATTTATTGACTTTCTGTCCCATTTTCAGAAAAAATATACTCAGCACTTTTAATCTCCCCCCACAGGAGGCAGTATTGCTGACTTTGAGAATCTATTAAATATTTATTGGATACCTACTATGTTTACACCATAGTAACAACAAAAGCAACAGTAACATACCTCCTGCACCCATAGAAACAAATAGAATAATTATAAAGTAGTGTAATGAAGTTAAATCACAACATTTTGGAGAGATGCCTTATTGGTACTTGAGAAGCCAGGGAAAAAGCCGGGTGTGGTGGCGCATATTTGTAATCCCAGCATTTGGGAGGCTTGTACAGGAGAATCAAAGTTTGTGGACAGCCTTAGCTACTTAATGAGGCCCTTTGTAACTTAGTGAGATCCTGTTTCAAAATAAAGAATAAAACAACAGGGCTGGGGCTGTAGCTTGGAGGTAGAAGTTGTGGAGGGCCTCAATAAGTAGCTGAGGCTATCTGCACCGTGATCCGTGATCCTCCATTCTCAGACACCCACATGCTGGGATTATAAGCGTGCACCACCACACCGGGTTTTTGTTTTGTTCTGAAAGTGTCTTGCTAGGTTTCCGAGATTCTCGCTACTTTGCTGAGGCCATCCTTGAGCCTACAATCCTCCTGTCTGAACATCCTGAGTATAGAGATTACAGGTGTGTACCAGCACACTCAGCTAATTTCTAAATTTTAAAGGTTGAAAATGAGTAGACAGTATCCAGATGCAGATAGGTTGGGGCTAGAAGATGAAGGAATGGATGAGTAGTAGTCTAGTTATAGTGAACAACATACACGATGGCTTAGAACTGAGAGATAGCATCGCATATTGGGGGAAAGTTAAGACAATTCAGTATGTCTAAAACACAGAGTACAAAGAGAAAAGTCAGATCATGTAAGTTTAGAGATGTAGTTTAGAAGTCAGGTCATGTTAAGTTTAGATGTTCTTAGTGAAGCTATTGAAATGCTCTATAGAGAGATAACATACTATGATTAGATTTGGACTTTAACCCATACGACTGACTATAATGTGAAGAGTTGATTGGAATGAACAAGACACAAGGCCAGAAGAAAATTTAAGAGTATTTCCATGTTTTTCCAAAAATAGATAATGGTGGTCTGAAGAAGGGGGACATCAGGACCAAGTCTGGTCCAAATGCCTGTTATCCCAGTACTTGGAAGGCTAAGACAGAAGGATCACCAATCCATGGGCAACTGCGGCAACATAGCGAGACTCTGAAAATTCTAGGAAGCCCTGTTTCAAAACAAGAAAGAAAAGGGGTTAGGGGTATAGCTTGGAGATATAATGGCCCTGGGCTCAATCCCAAGTACTATAAAAATAAAATCACTGCTATGAGTCTTATTGGCACAGTGGCGAGAATGACAGGTCACACTTAATGTCTTTCATGAATACTCGGTTTATTTTATAATGCTCATAGCACTCCCATCCTTCCCTAACTAAGCCACTGGCCAGATAGCATTTGGTTACCTGAGGCAAAACAGGTCTCTGCGGGTAACCTAGGTTCAGGATCACTATTACAGGCATCATCGATGGTTGAGGTGCAGATGCTCAATGTCCGGGGAGTCAGACGGGGATGAGCCCAACTGTCATTTAGAGGACTTGTTCAGCAGCTACCAGAGGAATGTTTCCTTCTGGCCCGGCTAAATTTCAGCCTCTTAGACAACTTGGCGAGAGCCACCGATCTAGCCATTTGCTAGGTCTGATATACCCTAAATTGATCTCACTAATTGCATAGGCTCATTACTTCGACCATCATCTTGTTTTCTCAGCTGTTTCATCTTATGGACATATGTCCAGGATGTGTGTCCATTACTTCATCCTTATCTTGTCTTCCAGTTGTCCCATCCTACGGATGTGTGCCCAGGGTATGTGTCCATAAATTTGTCTTGGGCATGTCAGTTACATCCTGCTTCTGCCTCATCTTCTTTGCATATCTGGCCAGTTCATCTGTCCCTACACTATACCTATATCCTGACATATTTCATATACTCACAACATTTTTGATATATATTTTGTTTACTCACAACAGGCACTAATCCCATTTTTTAAAAAAAGAAGGGAAACATCAGTGGGGATGGAAAATGGTGAATACATTTGACATTCATTTAGAAGGTTAGATTGTTAAAACGTAGTGAGCAAATGACAGAATGTAGCTGGGTGGTGGTGGAAAGTACAATTCACCATAGCCAAACTATGGAACCAGCCAAGGTGTCCATCAACAGTTGAATGGATTACAAAACTGTGGGATATGTACACAATGGAATTTTACTCAGCCATAAAAAAATTCAGTTACATCATTTTCAGGGAAATGGATGGAACTGGAGGACATTATACTAAGTGAGATTAGTCAGTCACAAAAAATAAGAAATCAGATGCTTTCCCTAATATGTGAGAGTTAGGGAGAAATGGGTCATAGGAGGAACTCTAGATGAAAAAGAAAATACTATAGAGAAGCAAACAAGGCAACCTAAAGGAGGAGAAAGGAGGGGGGAAGAGGAAAATTTCTAAAACACACAATGTACTTAAACATATCAAAGTCAACCACTAAGCCAAGAAAGGGAAGGAGTGACGGGGAGGAAATGGGGTGGGAATTGGATCGGGGTTAAATCAGCGATGTGTACATGTTTGTACACACAAGTTTTTTACCCCAATATGATGTTTGAATATAATGCACCAATAAAAAATTTAAAAGGAAAAAAAGAAACAGAACAAAGTTTTGAAAATTAAAATATAAATAATGTTCTAAAGCTGTTTATTTGTATTTGTCTAAAGGGATGAGAATGGAAATTTCTGGGAAGTATTTGCTTATATGGTTCTGGAATTTAAAAGAAAGGATAATATAGAGATGGAGATTTGGGAATAGTCTATAAATTATATTTGTTTCTACATCATGAAGTCATGCAGAGATAGTGTAGACAGAGAAGAGAAGCAAAATGAAGTGGGCTTAAGACAGAAGCCTGAGATAGGAATGTAGAGAAGAAGAAAAATTCTCACAGTGGAGAAGGTTGACCAAAGCAGTAGGTAAAAGGAAAGAAAGTCAAGTTAGTACTGGGCCACGGAAGCTAAAAGTACATTATGTTCAAGACAAGGAAGTGGAGCCAGACATGGTAGTACACATATGTAATTCCAGCACTTGAGAGGCTGTGACAGGAGGATCATGAGTTCAAGGCCAGCCTCAGCAATTTAGTAGGATCCCGTTTCAAAGTAAAAAATAAAATATGGCTGGGGAGTATAGCTCAGAGGTTGATTGGCCCTGGGTTCAATCCCCAACACCACAATAAATAAATAAATAAATAAATAAATAAATAAATAAAATAAATAAAATAATCTGGGGTGAAAACTTGGGAGAAAGACAGGAAAATCATAGGTTCTAGGCCAGCCTCAGCAACTTAGCAAGGCACTTAGCAACACAGCAAGACTCTGTTTCAAATTAAAAAAAGAAAAAGGTCTGGGGATGGGGTGAGGTACGTATAGCTTGGAGATAGAATGCCTCTGGGTTTAATTCCAGTACCAAAAAGAATAAAAGAAAGAAAAAGGAAATGGTTAAATGAAGCAAGGCTTCTGAGAGTTTGAGTAAGATTGGATTTAGGCACTGACAGTGAGCAGTGACTTTCTGGAAATCAGTTTGGTAGCTTGGAGGCATTACTACCAGTGAATGAGAAGTAAAGTGATAACAGGAGTAAGACAGAAGGACATAAACATGCAATTCACAAAACCAAAATACAAAGGGTCAGTAATCATAAAAAGTTCTATCTCAGTAGTAAAAATACAAAATACAATGATACACAATATCTATTTTTTCAACTTTGTCAAATTGCCAAAGATAGACAATATAATTATATAATAATATATTAGTTGAAGCATCATTTGATAAAACTTACAAATGCATTTTAACAATATCTGAACTTTTAAAAAATATGCATACTCTTTAATATTGCAGTTCTGCTGCTCCCTTGGCAGAGAGAAAAATAATTGTCTCCTATGCCCTTCTGTTTCTGTGTTTTCTACTATTATGCCATTGAAGGTATTTGGAGGTTAGAATAACATGATTTCTAAAAAAGAGGATCTCGTTGTTGTTGTTGTTTGTTGTTGTTGTTGTTGTGTCTTATTGTGATTGCTGTTATTCTCTAACAGTGGGGCACAGGTTCCCTTTGGACTTTTGGAATTGCAAGTCAGGTTATTAGGAATCCTATCTTTTGAAGGATATGCTTGCAGAGGTTTAGAAAAGACTCTGAAGAGAATTTGGGAACAAATAGGTTGATGGATCTTCAAATAAAGAAGGATGGGTGAAATCTGCCTTTTTTACCCATCAAAAGCAAAGAAAACAAAACCAGATGAAAAATAACATGATCAAACCATATGGGAAGCAGATAATTCAATTTGTCGTGGTGGAGAACTTAAAGACAAGTCTATTGATTGAAAACTGGAGGAAAGTAGAAGAATGAGAAAAGAGATGCAGACACAAATTTTCAGCCTTAATTCCTAAGGGACTCAGGATATATGTCCTAGCAGCAGGGATAATAAAGTAAAAAAGAAAAGGAAAGTCCTTGAGGATTCATTTTCCTTCCAATTATCTAGTTCTTATATAAGCAAAGTTAGAAAAATGATGTTGGCGAAGTTAGCCTCATGAAACCAAAATAAAGCAAGAGATAAGACCCATTAGGGCCAGGATTTATGTCTGCTTTATTGCTTTATTGCTGCCACTAAGAAGAGTGCCTGGCACATAGTAGATGTTCAATAAATAACAGCTGACAGTAGAATAAAAATCAAATGGGAAATCTGAGCCTAATACTGCCTGAAATGTAATCTGGACCCTTAATTACTCTAGGTGCCTGTTTTGATCTGAAAAACCAAAGGTCACATTTGATAAAACCAGAATGAACTCTGAGTTGTTGGCAGAACCTGAATTTATCATTGTTATTGTTACTTTAAATTTACTTAACAATATAAACAAAACCTGAGGGCATTTGATAGCAGTTGTTTCTTGGTTTTCTCCTTCTGGAATGCAGTGACAGAGCTAGAAATCATACTGTCCCTGCAAATAGACACTGACTTTAAACCGATATCATTATTCCAATCTGTGGAGAGAGAGAGACTAAGGGAGAACATTATCCCGTCAAAAAGCTCACGTTACATTAATTGGTGATTATTGTAATGTATACGAGCAGCTTTTACTTTTTCTAAGATGCAGCCATTTGGTTAGTTGGCTCCATTTTGAGGAGAGGCAATCACAATTACAGAAATAGGAGAAAGGAAATGCATCTAGCAAGCTGCATTAAGAATTCAACTTCTTAAGTGTGTGTGTGAGTGTGTGTGTGTGTGTGTGTGTGTGTGTGTGTGTGTGTGTGTGTGTTTTCTTAAGAACAATCTTGGATGAAGAAAGCCATGCTCAAACGTGTGCTGAGGAACTGACAGTACTTTTTTAATTATCTTTTGGTGCTCACCTTCTTTTCCTGTACCTTGGAATTCTGAAGGGGAAATAATGGCATTTTCTTACTAAAAATGTTCACTCTTCTAAGGCCAAAAACATGCAGGAGGGGAACCTGCTGCAGCATTGGAAAATGAGCTTGTAGAATTAATAGTAAAACAAAAAAGTACACGAGCTTTCTTGATCCTGATTATCAACACTCTTTCCTTTAGGTCACTGACTTCTTCTTCTTTCTTTTTTTTTTTTTTTTTTTTTTGGTACCAGGGGTTGAACCCAAGGGTATTTGACCTCTCAGTTAAGTCCCTAGCACTTTTTAGTTTTATTTATTTATTTGTTTGTTTGTTTGTTTGTTTATTTTGGTGATACTGGGAATGGAATCCTTCTACCTCTAGGCTACATTTCCATACCTATTTTATATTTTTATTTGGAAACAGGGTCTCTTAAGCCAGTGCGGCTGGCTTCGAACCTGCGAGAACCTCTTGTCTCTGCCTCCCAAGCTCGCGGGGAATTACAAGCGTGCGCCACCACGTCGGGCTTTAGTTCTTATTTTTAAATAGGATTTCACTAAGTTTCTGAGGCTGGACTCAAACCTGTGATCCTCCTGTCTCAGCCTTCCAGTACTGAGATTACAGGTGAGCACTTTAGGTCTATAGATTTCATAAAAATGCTCCATTGTCTTTCTTTTACTTTTTTAAAATTTAGTATTGAGGATTGAAGCCAGAGATTTAGGGGCATTCTGCCTTTAAGTTATACCCCAAGCTCTTTTTTCATTTTGAAACAGAAGCTCGCAAAATGCTGAGGCTAGCCTCAAGCTTGTGTTCCTCCAGTTTTGGCCTCCATTTACTAGGATTACAGGCATGTGCCACCGTGCTCCATTGTCTTAATTTGTCTGCTGCAAAACTCTTGAAATTTTCCACCTACATCCTGACCTCCTTCTTTCCCTCTTTGGTTTACAGCTTCATCTTGTATTACCTAGTCAGTTTCAGAACTTCTTTCTCAATCTGCAATCATCTTTTCTCAATTTCTTTCCCTCAAAGATCTCATCATGTCCAACACAAATTATCACCTTAGTCAGATGACTTTCAACTTTGTATCACTAGCATAACTTGTGCCTCTGGCTCCAGATTTTATTTATTTATTTATTTATTTATTTATTTATTTATTTATTTTTGCGGGTCTGGGGATGGAACCCAGGAGCATTCGACCTCTTAGTTATAACTCCTGCCCAATTTTTTATTCTTTATTTTGAAACTGGGTCTCACTGAGTTGCAGAGTGGCTCCAGATTTTTAGCGTTAACTGCCTACATTATAGAGCTTCTTATCTCAAAGGCACCAAAACTCACCGTGTTCAAAAGGAAAATCATAATTTACCTGTTTATGTAACGGTCTTTACCCATAATGCCATCATCTCTTCTGGTAAGCAAAGCTATATAATCTATTAGACTTTCTTCTTTTCCTTTCCTTGCTATATCCAATCCATTGTTAGCTCTCCATTTCTCCTCCTAAATAGTTCTCAATGTTACTTCTCTCTGACTAGAGCAACGTAAGTCTAGTAAAATCTCCAACGTTTTACTTTGACTACTTCAAAATCTTATAGGTTATCTTCCTGCATTTGGTATTTTCCCATTTCCACTTATTTACCATGTGCGCCCATTTCAACATACAGATGGGGACAAGTAATTGTCCTTGCTCCTGATTTTGGGATAATATCAAACCTTAACAACATCTGCAAAATACACTCGCCGCTTCCAGCCCCATTTAACCCTATGTACAGGCACACTAGGTTGTTCTCTCTAAGCTCCTTCATGCCACAGAGCACTTACACATGCTCTCTTCATAGCTCAGAATGAACTTAATTATCCCATTTTCTCAGTTAAATTATACTCACCATTTGGATTTAATCTTATTTTTCTTTAAGAAAGGCATTGTGACTTCCTTTCTTGGCCAGCTTTTCTTATCTTACATTCTTATATCCTAGTGTGTTTTTCTTTGACATGGTTATCATAATTTTAATAATATATTATTTTCTTTTTTTCACTTTGATACTTGGAGGTTGAACACAGGAACATTCAAATTCTTTGCTCCATGCCCAGCCCTTTTTCATTTTTATTTTTTAATTTTGAAACAGTGTGTCACTAAGTTACCTTGCACTGGCCTCAAACCTGGGATCCTCCTGTCTCAGCCTCCCAAGTACTGAGATTACAGATGTGTGCCACCTTTCCAAGATATAACATAGCTTTAAATTGCTATGTGCTATTTGTTTTCTCCAGTTGAGTGTGAGCTACATGAGGGCAGAGTTTGTAGGCAGCATTGCCCACTTTGCACAATTTCAAGTGACTCTCTAGTCAGGAATTAAATGCATCAGAATACTGACATTTAATTCAAAGAAAAAGTAAATTTCTGAGACTACTTCATCACAAGGGCAATCATATGATGGCATTCTAGACAATGGTAACAAAAAAGTGGAAGTGGCTGGGGGCATAGCTCAGCAGAAAAGTTCATGTGCACAATGCTCTGGGTTCCATCCATCCCCAGCACATGCGTGTGTGTGCGTGCGCACACACACACACACATACACACACACACACACACACACTAAAGAAGAGAAAGTAAAAAAGAGAGGAACAGAAGTGACAAGTGCTATCTATAGATCTCGGCTATGCTTAGTCTTCCACCCTGTCCCTTCCACTTCAAAATGACCTTCTCTCTGCTCCTCCCCTTCCTGCAATGGAGATGACTCTGAGAGTGCCCTTGGAAACCATAAATTGGTAAAGGGCTAGCCTCTTTCATTCTTATGACTCTAATCGACTATATGAAGGAGCACCGCTGTCTCAATCTGTTGACCCACTGGTACTGTTATACAAGAAAGAAATCTACAATTTACATTCATTTCCTACAGCTGTTTCCCTACTCCAACTCTTTCAGGACAATGTGTGCCTTGTTCACCACTGTATCCCCAGTGTTACCACAGTGCCTTGCGTATAGTAGTGTCAAAGGACAAAATTACAACAATTTAGTTTAAACAGTTTAATTGGCTTGATTTTCAATTTGAGAATTGGGCAACACTTCATTACCTAAGATTGAATAAGTGTTCCAATGTGTTGAGCAGTGAACGTTGATTTTATAGATGAAGAAAGGCTGAAAAATAGCAGAAACAAAGAACAAAAGACACATTGGTCATTTCAAAGTCACTTTCCTTGTCAGGTGGGGACGGGGAGACAGAATAATAAAAAAAAATAATGGATAGGTTCACATCAGATTATTTCAGGTTACTTTTTTATGAATTAAAGGATTAAAGGATATAAATATTAAAGCAGAGAGAACATTGTTATCATGCCAATGGATGTGTTTTAGAAATTTGGCGATCTCTCATTTTCCTGATTTCTTAGAAGGTCAGCAAACAACGTAATTTCAGATTAATGATGTGGAAATTTAACCCAGCTGATCCTATTTTGACTTTTATTCTGGTCCCTTAAGTCCAATGCAAAAGCCTGGTCCAAAACACTGTCCTCCAGTGATTTTTTATTTTAATGTGGAACGTACTGAAAATGGCCTATATTCAGACTGTGCTTGGTGCCGTCTCCCTCTCCCTGCCTCCCATCCTGCCTCCCAACAATGAGTTTCCAAGTTAGCACATATTCGGATGTAGCTCCTCCTTCAATCAACCTCAGCCTTCTTCCTCTCCTATCCTTCCATTCTAGCTTTGCTGTGGTTTCCCTTCCATTATTCATAGCAGCGCAATTAGTAATAGCCAAAATATGGGACCAACCTAGGTCTCCATCAACAGATGAATGGATTTCAAAATTATGGGAAATACACACAATGGAATTCTACTCAGCTATAAAGAAGAACAAAGTCATGTCATTCACAAGAAGATGGAAAGACCTGGAGATCATTATGTGAAGTGAGCCAAGCACAGAAAGAGAAGATACATATGTTTTCTCTAATACAACCAAACTAGGGAGTATTAGGGATACCAGAGGGACTCCAGATAATGGAGGGGAAACCTCAGCAAACCTATGACTTTTATTTAACATTATATACTCATGAACTATTAGCTTTATTGTATAGGAAAAAAGTAGTTGTAATAAGTACTTGTTGAAAAAGTGATAGTATTTTTATAACTACACATAGAAAATGCTGTGTATATATTTGAAGAAAGCTGAATTGACATAAAAATACTGGGGTGCTGGCTAAAATGAACAACCAACTTAACTATTTGAAGTTTTATGGATAACAAAGCACATGTGTAAAAAAAAGAGTTAGCTAAGGTAAGAGAGTATATGGTCACATCATAGACAGATGTGATGGCAACATGCCTGTATCCCAGTACTTCCCAGTATGTGAGAGGCTGAAACAGGAAGATCCCGGTTTAAAGAAAGTTTCCCCAACTTAGTAAAGCTCTTAGAAACTTAGTGAGACCCTGTTTCAAAATAAAAATAAAATAAGGCTGGGAGTGTAGCTCAGAGGTAGAATGCCTCTGGGTTTAAACCCCAGTACCACACACCAAAAAGAGAGTATATGGTCACATCATAGCTTGACATGGTGGCACACTCTTGTAATCCCAGTACTTGGGGGTTGATACGGGAAGATCAGAGGTTCAAGGGGCCGCCTCAGCAATTTAGTGAAGCTCTCAGAAGCTTAGAAAAACACTGTTTTCAAATAAAAATAAAGCTGGGAAGTGTAGCTCAGAAGTAGAATGCCCCCCAGGTTTCATTCCCAGCACCACAAAAAAAGACTGTATATTCACATCAAAGAAATACTGTGAAGTCTCATTTTATTACTTAGTATGCATATTATGCAAAATAGAATTGTATGAATATTATTCAAAATAGAATTGTTTCGCAAAATGTATGATCAATGTGTATTCTTTTATGTTATAAACTGTGACAAAAAAAGTATGCCTGATGGTGAGATTGTTCTCAGTTCCCAGTCAACTGGTTTTTATTTGTGTCCAGTGAGGTACTATGTGCCTAGTTGTTGGGTCTGTTTATGTGTTTGGGAAAGGTGAACACGTATATGACTGTGTTTGTGAGTGTTCTTAAAATCCTTGTTGAGTGGAATCTCAGGGTGGCCTAAGCTGTAATTCAGAGTTGGTTGTACAAGAGGATCCATGTAGAAATTGTAGCTTACTCCAGGACTCACAGATTCATCATGGCATAGGCGGAGCCAAGGAGAGGCATCCTTTGGGTGGAGAGGCTCTGTCAGGATCCATGCTGTTGGTGGCACCTGCTTTGATAAGTGTGAGCATGTAGGCAGGTGCATTTAGATGTATGTGTGTGGGGAGGGAGGGACCCTAGTTCTGGAGGTGGCAAGGTGAAAGGTGCTATGTCAGCTGGCAGGAGTGGCTTTAACTTACTTTTGGTGTCCTCAGGAGCTGTTCCGGAAGTGCACCTGTTCCTTCCAACCATGACCTGGCTCTTTACTTTAGGACTTTAATTTTAAATAGTGACCTCTGTGCTATGTGAATGGTTTAATGAACATGTCCCCTTTTCTGTAGAGTATCGATAGCCTGTGTAGTCTTAGCAAGAAGCAAGATGAAGCTGAAATTGAATCTGAGCTTTTTAAGTTTGGGGGTGATGGATTTGGCGGTGCCTGTGATTGAACTCAGGGCCTTGTTTATACTAGGTAAGTGCTCTACCACTGAGCCACATCTCCAGCCCTCAGGAAGTCAGGCCAGGTCTTCCACGGATCATGTGATTGTATTGACTGAGGGGTGGCTTGTTTCTCATTAGTGTGTCAGTGGGAAGTGATACGAGGGGATAGGGAGGTAGAAGGAGCTGGACCATCTACCACACTCACACTCCATGGCTGTCACATTTTTAAAAAAAATATTTGTTTCTTGTTTTTTTGTGGGGGTTGGGGTTGAACACAGGGGCATTCTACCTCTAACTACACCCCCAGCCATTCTTAATTTTTAAGTTTGAAATAGGGTCTTGCTAAATTGCTGAGGCTGTCCTTGAACCTGTGATCTGCCTGTCTTAGACTTCCAATTATTGGGATTATATGCGTGTACCACCATGACTGGCTTGCCACTATTATTTATAATTTGACCCTGTTTTGATTTTCCCTTGCTATACCTTATGTTTTTCCAACCCAGTGCTTATCTTTCAGAGTAGAAAAACCTCTGCCTTTTTCATCTGTGAATAGAAATTAGTAATTTTCATAAAAATGAGAACATATTGCCAGCTGCTTAACTATATGCAATGTCTAGTACCTCTGTCTTCTTATTTAATCCTCATGGCAAGCTTATTTAGTAATTCTATTGTATCCTTCTTTTACAGATGAGAAAACTGAGTCTCCAAAAGGTTAAGTACAGTATCAGTTATGCTGAGAAATATCACAAACTGGATTCTGTTTCTCATTCTACTTTGTAAAATGATAACTCCTTCATAAAACACTTCTTCTGCCTAACAACATAGGATGTCTCCTCCTTGCAGCCTTCTCTGCATTCTACACATGCTTCTATTTATGTAATTTTATATTCTCTATTTTATTATGAATACATGTACCTCCCTGAAGCAAAGTATAAGCTCTTCCCCACCATGGTATTGGGGATTGAGCTCTGGAGCATTCTACCTCTAAGCTACACCCAGAGGTATCTTTTTAAATTTGTTTGGTAACAGGGTCTCACTAGGTTGATGAGAGCCTCACGACTTGCTGAGGATGTCCTCAAACCTGCAGTCCTCCTGTCTCCATGTCCCAAGCACTGAGATTACAAGCATGTGCCACCATGCCTGGCCAAGAATATAAGCTCTTTGATGGCAAAGACTAGATCTGCTCATCCCATTCTTCCCTAGAATGACTTTAGGAAAATCACTGAACTTCTAAGTCAGTCGACCGTTATCATATGAGACAGTTGGATCGATCAATGCTTGCAAAATCAAATAAGCAAAGGAACTAAGCACACATGTTTGTGATGTACTGAGGAGTGCAGCCCAAGTTAGAGGGAGTGATAGCTTCTCTTTTCCTAATAATTATGATCACATTAGAATGTAGGCCTGGTGTTGCCAGATCATTTAGAGTTGTTAAGAGAAACCTGATTTTTTTTTAGAAAGTGGCATATCTTGATATTTATTTATTTATTTATTTATTGGTACTGGGGATGGAACCCACGGTATTCTACCTCTGAGCTACAAACCCAGCCCTATGTTTTATTCTTCATCTTGAAACAGGGTCTCACTGAGTTGCAAAGTGCTTCACTAAGTAGCTGAAGTTGTCCATGAACCTGGATCCTCCTGTTTCAGCCTCCCCAATGCCAGGATTACAAGCGTGCGCCAGCTCATATATCTTGATTTTAAAATGTGAGATCCATGAAAACACAGACTGGACATTTAAGGGCTAAATCTGGTTCAATAACTGGTAGATGAGTGTCTGTGCTTCTTTGGAGTTCTTGTTATATAGACTAATGATTCTACATAAATTTTTATTCTAATATATATATATATATATATATATATATATATATATATATATATATATATATATATTTCTAGAAACCAATGCAATCACAAATACTATCTCCTCCAGTGTTTAAAAGTGAAAAGAATAAGAGAGCTCAAATATCAGACCGGTAAGGTTTTACTCATATTTTGAAAGAAAAAAACATTTATCTGTGCTTGAAAAACTTAATCGATAAATATATAGGTGCAAATTTATAAGCATACCAGTATATGAAATTTTCATGTCACTGAATATGGACATGTTTATACACAGAATTTTTAAATGTATGGAAATTTACTTATAAATTTATAGAATATGTAAATTCATGTCAGAGAGTTTAGAAAAAATATTTAAAGGCTCAGGTCCAATTTTAGCCAAAACATGTTTAAAACTGGACAATGGTCTTATTGCTTTGATAATTCAATTCCTTAACTAACCAGTGCTTGGAATATATACAGCTTATATATTTTTTTGCTTGTAATAGAATTTGAGATGACTGTTTAAACTGTTTTGGTCATATCCCATATGCTATGAATACTTTTGAGAAGCTACATGTTGACAAGAATGAAAATGTGTTAGAGCAATTTCTTCCAGTACATGTGAACAGGATACAACTCTTTTCAAATTTTTTGCAGGAACTCTGAGTTTCCCAGGTTACCAGACCCTGATACTGATTAAGACTCTTGATTAACATCTAAGCAGAGGTGTAGAGAGCTCACAATGGACATGGTACAGCAGGAAGTTCTGTAGGTATATTCAAAACAGGTAACACTTTCAGAGAGCAAATATTTAATCAGTCTTGAGTAAGGATGAAAATATTTGGTACTATTTCATCAGCTTCTCAAGATTACCCAGGAGAATATAGGAATTTCCTTTTAGGATTGGCTTTAAGCATAGGCTAGACATTAATCTAAGACAGGCTCATTCTTTTTCTTACTCTTTTGGTGTTCTGTGTTATAACCTCTTTGGCAGGTAGAAGGTTTTTCTTGAAAGAAAATAACTTTGAACTTTTTTCTTCGAGAGTGTCTTCTAGGTTGTATTTTTTATTTTTGCAAAAAGCATATATAGATGGTTATATATTAGCTAGAAGAATGACCAAAGGCAGAGAAGGCAAAGCAATCTCACTGACATTCCATAGATTAGACAATGTTGGCATTGGAAGGGATGTTAGCAATTGCCTCAGTTATCTCCAAGACCCTTCATAGTTTATTAGACGAATGGTGCAGCTGAGGCCCAGGGTCAAAGTTTATGTTTACTATGGATCACTCTCTCAAGAGAAAAGGTGCTATTAAAATGCAATAAGAATTCAGATAACATAAATTTAGTAATAGTTTACATGACATTTCTTTTTTTGTTTGTTTGTTGTTGTTGTTGTTTTGGTGGTACTGGGGTTCCGGGAAACCCTTCTTCCTCCAGGCTACACTCCCACCTATTTTTATACTTTTTAAATTTGAGAACAGTGTCTCTTAAGCCAGTGCATCTGGCTTCAAACCTGTATGATCCTTCTGTCTCTGCCTCCCAAGCACGGGGATTACAAGCGTGCGACACCATGTCTGGCAACATGACATTTCTAATAAATGAGCAGAATTGGTATAAGATTTGAGATTTAGGGAAAATATATAACATTTTTTCTATATTTTTAAACAAATTCTAGCATATTTTGGGCACTTATGTGGGTATAAATAGACCAATGAATACCAGAGCCCTCTTGCTCCCTCCCTGGCTCACTGCAGGTTCTCAACATATATGTTCACATGTTTCTAATCTAAATATTTCACTGCAGCATCAGAAGTAACTTAATGGTATAAAAGAGTAAATATTTTTTGATTTGTACCTATAACTGTTGTGGAGGCCAAAACTTATTAAATAATTCAATCAGATTGTTATTTTATCATGAAACAACTACAAACTAGTTGAGTTTGATGTACTTCTTTCCATATATATAAAAAGAAAAAAATAATTATTTGCCTCAGATTTTATATTCTAACAAAGTTAAATAAGTCCCTAAGTCAAATCAATACATAAAACATAATTAAACTCTATGTCGGGGCCCACTCGGCTGGACCGAGATGGCACCCAGGCTTGTTGCCAGCGTGGACTCAAGATGGCGCCTAGGCTTGCAGCCAAGTCACGAGGCTCATGAGGCTGGCAGTGCCCCGAGCCTGCGCAGTGAGCCCTATCAGGCACCCTACGGATGATCAGTAATGCAACGCCTCGTGCTACCACCAGCCCGCCTATGAGAGGGTTGCGCATGCCCTAGCTGCGGGAAGCTTGGGGTTGGTGGAGTGATGAGGGAGGGGTTATGAGACTTATATATATTTGCCTGCTGTGCGCATTGGCAGCAGCAGCAGCAGCAGCAGCAGCAGCAGCAGCAGCAGCAGCAGCAGCATTATTATTGAGAAGAAGCATTAAAGAGGAAGCATCATCAACAGAGTCGGCGTTCGTTTGTTTCTTCCCTAGGCTCTGCTGGTCAGAGCCTTAGGGACACTATAACTCTAGACTTATATTTTGTGTTTAGAGGATAATAATGACTGTTAGGGAAGAGAAAAATGTTTGTATGTTGTTCTTCTTGCTCAGCACAGCTGGGAATAGGAAACAGGTAATATTAAATTTTAATTGTTCTCCTTTCACATCAGAACATTCATACATAAGATTTTCTCAATTCAGCAGATGAAAGGATATGCACTTTAATATTAATTGTGCCTAAACTGATGGTTACTGTTTCATATGAAAATTTAAAAATTGAACTCTGCTCTTATATTCTTTCTTTACTTATCTGCTGGTTTAATCTCTTATCAACAGTATTTTCCTTATATTGTTCTCTTGCTCAAAAACCTATAGAGAATGTCTATATGGCCTTAGTGGCAATCAGTGGCAGCTCTAGATAGACAGAAGATCTGGGTCTGAGTCTCTGTGAGACTTGGAGAATGTGGTTTATTTCCTCTGAGAACATGCTGTTGATTTCCTTATAAACAGAGTGGAGTCATATATAAAAACTTCACAGATAATATTGTTGTAAAGGATAAATGAGATAATGTTTAGAACTCATAGCCTAGTGCTTTGCACTAGGTAAGCCCTGGTAGACACTGGATATTCAATAAATGTTGATCTTATGAATGGATAGATACCTACTACTTGACAGGTAAAATGTAGCTGGCTCCCTTTTTTATTTCCAGAACCAACACACTTAGTTTGCTATGGCCTAGTTAGGGTGGGCCGTTAGTTAGAGCTAACCTAATTTCCTTTGGGCCTTTATTCTCTTTTCAACTTTTTTACTATCTCCCAGAAGGGACCCTTTATTATTCAGTACCATAACCTTTCAATCACTTTCATAATTTTGCTCAAAACTCACTTTTTCCAAGAAATTGTCTGATTAACCCCCATGTGATAGAGGTCCCACCATTATTCTGGTGCATCTTCTCAACACTCACAAAGTCAATTTGCATAATCCTCAGAACCTGCAGTTACACAGCTTTTCATTGTTCTTAAGTCATTTTCTATATATTTTGCCCCCTCTTCCAACTAGTTTCAAAACTCCTCAGTGGCAGTGAGGAAAACAATCTCCTACTTTGTTTGTAATATCCTTCCCATATTACCCTTGGCTTCCAGCTTCCAAAACATCATTTCAAATGCTTGCTGAATAAATGAATCAAAGATATTTAATGAAATTGCATTTTGCAGCTATAAAAAGCAAAACATCAAATGGATACAATTTCATGCTTATGGTCTAAGCACCAGACTGGGTGCTTTCACAATGAACAGATAGTTGTGATTATTTTTATATTCTATAAAAGGAGGAGGAAAGAGGAAAACGCATCGTTGTGTGACTACAATAGCAATGGTTAGCATGACATACATTACGTTACAAAATGTTCCACTCTCATAGAACGATGTTCAACTTAAAAACCCTGATATAATTGTATGACCTTGGACAAGTCAATTAACCTTGAATGCTCAGTTTCCCCATCTGGAAAATCAATGAAAGATATACATTATCTCTGTCTGCTCTTAATTCTGTCATTTTCTAGTTTTAAGATGACGTACTTCCACCTAAGTTGGCAGTGTGGCAATGTGTATACGATGTGAATTCTGAGAATGTGTAGTCACCAACTTGTGCCTTTGGGGAGTACTTAAGTGTGTATTAAATATATGCAAATTCTGTCTTGGGTAGATGACATTTGTAATCTATTCCCAGAGAGACTAAATGGTTCTAGGGCTAGGATAAACAAGTTTTAGCATTTTTAGGGAAGCAAAGGATGAAGGGAGAAATAGAAAGTAAAGAAAGAATATTTTGTTCAGGAATGGAATAAAATTTAGGAAAAACAAGGATTTTTACTTTACCGAGAAGCAAACGTAGGTGTTTTTCCTCATTCTTCTCTCTCTTCTTTATTTACACCCCTGTACCTCAAGTACCTCTTCCCAATAAAAAGAAATTTATCATTAACTATAATTCATAATTCCAATTCATCATCAAAAATTACTTCTCTTAAGCACATTGACTTGACATGTAAAACTTTTATTAACACATGAAAGTAGAAACACATGTAAATTTATACCAAGTAATACAAATCACTTGTAAATATGCCAGT
Organism: Muscardinus avellanarius; assembly: GCF_963383645.1. NCBI lineage: Eukaryota > Metazoa > Chordata > Mammalia > Rodentia > Gliridae > Muscardinus > Muscardinus avellanarius. The sequence continues at coordinate 93,036,866 of NC_137792.1, read as the reverse complement.
GCCCTAGGTTAATGAGTTTAAAGAACCATAAGAGACTGATGAGTAATTATTTTCTCAAACACCAGTTTGACATGAAAAGACAGACTCTATTGATTCATCTAGTTTCATAAAAACATTTTTTCCTTATGATCAAGTAAAAATTAATTATTCAAAACATCTCTTTGTTATACCATTTTTATACAATGAACAGTCTTTGAAATTACTGGATTATGCTTTTCATGGGAATAGAAATTATTTTAATGTGTAAATGGAGAAAATGGCATAAAGAAGACTTTCCATGATGAGAACTAGTTTTGGGAAAAATGTAGTTTGATAATATAAAAATAACCTGAAACGGATTTTGGCATTTTATATAGCACATTAAGTAGAAAGTCCCCACCCAAAGAACTTATTTAAAATGGGTAAAACCTTTATCTATTATTACTACAGAAAATAATTCCAGAGGTATGTTGTTATACTCATATAGATCAATAAATGGAGCCCCAAAGGAAAAGAATAGAGCAACTGAAGAATTTTTCTAGGATGTTTTATAGCCTTGGAGGGATGATGGAAGAAAAAATATCACTCTATGTCAAGAGTATCTAGAATTTATTAGTCTACTATTTCCACTGCTTTTGGGCCTGTGTTATTGCAGACCATTATGGCAGGTAGCACCCAATAAGGCAAAATTACATTATGATGGGTTGAAAGCAGAGAGTGAAATATAGACAGTAGCCATGGTTGTAGTATACTTTTCAAGGCACATTCCCAATTGCCTATTTACTCTGAATAGGCCCCACCTCCTAAAGTTTCCACTACCTTCTAATAGTGCCATTGGCTGATGACTAAGCCTTGAACACATGAGCTTTGGGGGAACATTAAAGATTGAAACTATAATATATTGTAAGAATGAAGATTTGAAGGGAAATCCAAAACACAAGAAGGATTTAACATGCCTTTACTGGCTTTTAAGATGAAGTGGATCATGTGCAAGGATCTGTGAGCAGTCTCTAGAGGCTGATATCCATCGGCAAGGAAATGGAAATGCAGGTCTATAACCACAAGTAATTGAGTTCTGCCAACAACCTGAAGGAACTTGGAAGATGATTCTTGTCCAGAGACTGTATAGATAAAGCTGCAGCCCCAAATTTAGTCTTGCAAGATCCTGGGCAGAGAGCCCAGCTGGGCCCCCTTGAATTGCTGACCTATAGAAGTGTGAGTTAATAAATGAGAGGTAAAATGCTAAAAGGAAGAATGAAGGTGGAAGGATAAGAAATTTAGGTTAAAAAGTAAAATATTAGAGCTGGGACTTTCTGGAGCTGAACAATTCTAGGAAGTCAGGAGAATTATACCAAAGTGAGCATGAATGTCATGGAGTTAGAGGCTGATGATCTTTAAATATGGAGTGCTAAGTGGACTGACTGTTCATGAAGATCTTTGTTGAATAAATGGATTGCAAGGGTGTATTTTGTTGGAACTATTATAAAGATACGGTTATTGGTGGAGAAAATATAGTTCTTAACTTCATAGAAATTCCAATATATTGGAGAAGACAGATTAGAAAGGAGAATCAAAATTTGATGAGATAATCTGTATGGTAGTGAGTTTACCTTTTTTTGGTGGTACTAAGGATGGATCCCAGAGGCTTTCTACCTCTTGGCTGTAACTCCAGACCTATTTTCTATTTTATTTGGAAACAGGGTCTCACTAAGTTGCTGAGAGCCTCACTCAGTAGCTGAGGCTGGCTTCGAACCTGTGTGATCATCCTGTTTCAGCCTCCCAAGCACTGAGAGATTACAAGCATGAGCCACCATGCCTGGCAAGTTTGCCATTTTTTTTGATACTGCTTTATGCCAAGATTGGGTTCCAGTCACATAGTGATGTAGTAGTGTTGAAGGTTAAAACTCTGATAGAAAAATTATCAGTTTCCTGGCTAGAGGAATTACTCCATCAGGCTGGAGAGTGTGGGAAGAATCACAGGAGGAAAAAAATCTGGAGGGGTCTCCTACTTTTGAACAAGTGATAACTGAACTCCTGAACTATGCATGCCTATGGTAGAATCTAATAACCAGAGTAAAGTCTTTGAAAATTGAAGTGACATCACAACTATCCACCAAACTCTCAGACTACTTTGAATAGTGCTGGCATGGGATGATGAAAATAAGCAGAGCCAATTTTTAGAGGAATAAATCAAATTAATATGTAAGAGCATCATGAGCTATAAGTTATATACTATAAAATAAATTTATAATTAGGTAATTTGGGAAAATTTATTGGGTTGTGCAACCACATCCACTGTTTAATTTTGAATATTTCCATAACCCCAATAACATCTCTTTTCCTATGTATATTTAATCTCTATTGTCACCATTATCATCAGAAAACCACTAATCTACTTTTTGTCTCTATACTTTTGTCTTTTCTTGGCATTTCACCTACAAACTCTGCCCTCTCACCTGACTTCTTTAACTTAGCCTAATGGTTCTTAGGACCATTCATTTTGTGGAATATATGAGTATTTTGTTCTTTTTATAGCTGAAAATATTTCATCATATGGCTACTCCACCTGTAGAAGATTTGAACTACCTACAGGATCTAGTGTTTAGACAATGTAATAGTAAAACTGTCTAGAAAATGAGCTAAACTGTATATACTAAATTCCAAGAAAATGTGACCAATTCACAAGGGAGAAAACAATCAGAAGATGTGAACTTTGAGAAAACCAATATGTCAGAATCATCAGTCAAAGACTAGAGAAAAATGTGATTGAAATTAATGGACAGATAGATGTTTTCAGTAGAGAAATAGAAGTTATAATATAGAAGCAAATGAGCCAGACGTGGTGGCACACACTTGTAATCCCAGCATTTGGGAGGCCGAGACAGGAGGACTGTGGTTCACAGACAGCCTCAGCTACTTAGTGAGGCCCTTTGCAACTCAGTGAGACCCTGTTTCAAAATAAAGAATAAAAAACAATAGGGCTGGGGGTGTAGCTCAGAGGTACAATTCCTCTGAGCTCCATCCTCAGTATTGCAAAAAAAAAAAGCAAATGAAAAATTTGAACTTAAAAACATGACATTTAAAATCAGAATTTTATCAGATGTATTTAATAGTGCAGTTGTGGTGACAAAGAAAAAATCCAGTGAAGTACCAAATAGTTCAGTAAATATTTTTCCACCTGAAGAACTCTAAAACAAGTTAGAATACTGAACATAATGAACAAAGCTTCAGGAACGTGTGAGACAAAATCCTTAGAGTTCTAAAATGAGATGAGAAAAAGATGAGTGCAGAAAAATATTTTTAAAAATGATAGCAGCTGTTAATTTATGCCTTCCTTTGGTAAAATATAAATTAACAGATTCGAGGAGATCAATGAATGGAATAACTCAGAGAAAACCACGCCCATATATGTCCTATGGAACTACTGAGAACCAAAGATACTTTTTCAAACTTTTAAAGCAGCCAAGGAAAAATATATTTTATATATGGAACAATGATTCAAGCATTTGTAGATTTCTCATCAGAAACCATGACAATGAACAGTTGGAAATCAAATTTTAAAAAAGCAATGCCATTTACAGTAATACATCTATATGAAATATTTAGGCATAAATTTAACAAAATGTCCATTATGGAAATGACTAAACACTGATGAGCAAAAACCAATGAATATCTAAACAAATGTAGAGCTAAACTCTGTGAAATAGAAGACTCAGTATTGTTAAATGTTGGTTTATCCAAATTTATCCATAGATTCAACTAAATGCACTCAAAATCATTGAATATTTATAGGTATAAAAAAGCTGTTCAAAAACATATGTGGAAATGCAAAGGAACTAAAATAGCCAGAAAATCTTGAAAATGAACAAAAAGTTGGAATCACACTAGTTGATTTTAAGACTTGCTATAATGCTATAGGAATCAAGACATTATAGTATTAATGAAAGGGTAGACACAAAGATCATTGGTTTAGAATCTAGCAAACTGAAACACATGCACAAAAAGAAAGCTTTTATAGTTATGTCTACTTTATTCCTTTGTCATCCATGCATTTTAAGCATTATTTTATTTTATTTTATTATTATGATAAAATATATAACAAATTTTACCTTAGCTATTTTAAGTATACAGTTTAATAGTGTTAACTGTATTCACATCATTGTGCATTAAATATCCAGAACTTTTTGTCTTATAAAACTAATTCTATACCCATTGTCTCAGTCAATTTCTGATACTATAACAAACACTTTAGTTACTCCAGCCCTTTTATGAGGCACCAATCCTAAGCAGGAAGGCAAATACCTTGTGTCCAAATCACTTTCTAAGGACCCTGCCTCTTAATTCTGATGGATTACAGGATTTTGGAGGGAACACACACCCAAGCCGTAACTGTCAGCTCCTGTTCCCCTCTCTATGTCCTTCACATAAACAATGGCTTCAAAAGACTTACCTTGTTCTGAAAACAATCCCCAAATTTAACTTCCAGAGTCTCTGGTAAATACTGTCTGAATCAGATTTGGGTGAGTCTCAAGGTGTGATTAATCCTGAGCTAAATAGCTACTGTGAGCCTGTGAAATCACAGTTATGTACTTCCAAAATACAATGGTCATTTATGCATAGGATGGATATCCCAATTACAAAAAAGAAGAAACAGGGAAGAAGAAAATAGGTAGCAGGTTTCAATTAAGTCTAAAACTCAACAAGGCAAATGGCATTAAATCATGAGACTTGAGAACAATCTTTTATCCCATTTCATACCTTATGCATACACTGGGACAGCGATTGGCCCCTGATGCTCTGGAGGGCCCTCCCATGGAGCTTTGCTGACAATGTCCATGCAGTATCTCTCAGGTGTTGGATTTCTATACCCATGGCTTTCACAGGTTGGCAATGCACATGGGTGGCTCTACACTTTGGAGGATAACAAGAATCCTGCTCCCGCAGCTTCTCTAGACATTTCATTTGATGGGATCTTTCTGCAGTATTCCAGACCTATGGCAGTTCTCTGCTTGTTTCTTGAGGCTCTCAAAGTCATCATTTGAAATCTAGGTGGAAGTAGCTATTCCATATACCTGTGGAGTATGTGCCACTTGGAGACTGCCAAAGTTTAGGACTTAGGCCTAATGGTAGGGTGACTTGACTAAACCTGGGTCAGCTTGAGCCAGAGGCAGAATACAGAGCCTTGAGTTGGTGTGAAGCAGTGAGTTCCAAGGTCCCTGACACTCCCTGAGCCCCTCCCTTTAAGCCATTCTTTCCTTGAGGCTCTGATACTCTGGGACTGTAATTGAAATAATCTCTGAAATGACTTAGAGGTTGTTTTCCAGAATTTCAATGGTTAGCATTTTCTTCCACCTATCTGTACTAACTGCCTCATGAAATGATGGCTTGGCCACAGCCTTGGCATTCTCTCTAAAACACTTCTTTTCATTGTTTACATGGCTCCCTGAGATTTTTCCAAATCATCACATTCTGCTTCTTTTTATTATAAATTCCATCTTGGTGAGCATGGCCTTGCATGCTTTTAATCTTGGTACTAGGGAGGCTGAGACAGGAGGATCGCAAATTTGAAGCCAACCTCTGCAATTTAGAGAGCCCCCCCCCGCAACTTAGTGAGACCCTGTTTCCAAATAAATAAAATCAGTTTGAAAGTAGTATAATGAACAAAGTAGAATGCTTCTGGGTTCAATCCCCAGTATCAATAAATAAATAAATAAATTACATATTTAATTTTTCTCACATTTTACTATAAACAAGAAAAGCCATGCAGCACCTTCAACACTGACAAAAGACTTCTTTTGCTAAATATACTAGTTCATTTCACATAAATTCTGACTCCCTTTCATAAAGCTCTCAGGAATGAACACAATTCAACCAAATTATTTACCATTTTATAACAAGGATATCTTTTCCTCCTGTTTTCCATACTCTGTCTTATTTCCATCTAGAGTTCATCCTAATAGCCTTTAGGATCTGTATTTCTACCAGTATTCTTATCATGACCAACCACTAAAATAATCTTTAAGAAGATTGAGGCTTTCTCTACGAGTTTATTTCTCTGAGCCTTCATAAAAAGCACAGATAATACCCCATTTATGGCAATCTAGGCTACTCCTAGTATATAATTCCATACTGTCCTAGTCTCTATCCATTATCCAGTTTCATAGGACTTAGATACTTGTTTTGGAAACATCCAGCTGTTGGTACTGATTTGTCTGTTGCTATTACAAAATATATTAGATAGATAATTTCTGGAGTTTGAGAAGTCTAAGATGATGAAGCTGGCATTCAGTGCCTTCTGAAGGCTGTCCTTTGCATCCTTGAATGGCAGAAGGAAGGGACAAGAGATATTTATAGTTTTCTCCAGCTCTTTTATTATGAATTAATCCCATTCAGAATAATACCTAATCACCTCCTAAAGGTGCTACATTCTAATACTCCTGTGTTGGGGACTAAGTCACAGTGTGAATTTTGGAGGGGATATAAACATTCAAATCATAATGGCCATAGCTAGATATACATTTGTAATTCTAGTACTTGGGAGTCTGAGACAGAATGATCATAAAGGTTCAAGTCCAGCCTCAGCAATTTAACAAGACCCTGTTTCAAAATTAAAAAATAAGAAGGGCCGAGGGTATAATTTGGAGGTAAAATGCTCCATGGTTCAATCCCCGGTATATAAAACAATTATAATGACCTTTGGACAACTTGTCCTTTTCCTAGAAACTACGAGTCTACTTTCCACTTCTGTGGATTTGATTGTTCCAAATACCTCATATAATGAAATAATATAATTGTCTTTTTGTGACTGGATTATTTTATTGAGTACACTATCATCAAGATTTATCCATATTAAAGCAGGTCTCAGAATTTTCTTTCTTTTGAACAGTTGACTTTTGGTGAATTTCCAAAAGCAAGTTAGTATTGTCTTTTAAGTTATAGTAGTATTTTCTTTTAAATTATAGTCAAAACTTGAACATTAATATACCAAGAAAATGAATATTCCCAGTGTTCATGTCATAGTTTCTAATAGCACACTTTAATAAGAAGAACCAAGGCTTCTTGAAAAATTGGCTTATTTTAAATCTGGGGAAAGAAATACGTGAGATGGGCCTGGAGCTTTTTGTATTGCCAGAAAACAAGAGCATTCAAATAACAAGGACACAAGAAACAAAAGAGGTCTCAGTACTGAAACTGGAACTAATTAAGCATCAAAATACAAAGAACAAGGTCAGATTCTAATCCACAGTATTAAAGTAGCTTCCATGAGTTCAAACCAATATAAGTAATAAAAACAAAAACAAAAAAAATGAATGAAAGCTGGACATGGTAGTGAATGCTTGTAATCCCAGTATTTGCAAGGCTGAGACAGGATGATTGTGGGTGCACGGCCAACCTCAGCTACAGAGTGAGGCCCTCCACAAATTAGTGAGACCCTGTTTCAAAATAAAGAGTAAAAAAATGGGGTTGGGGATGTAGCTCGGAGGTAGAATGGCCCTGGGTGCAATCCCTAGTACCACAAAAAAGAATAAACTAGTGATATTGAAAACATGTAGTCAAAACAAGTATGAGTGGAAAAAGACATCAAAATACATATACTATTATATGATTCCATTTATATAAAATTCTAAAAAAATGCTAACAAATATATAGTGGCAGAAAGTAGTATAGTACTTGCATGGGAATGAAGCTGGAGGAAGTGTGCATGAGAAATCTCTTTGGGATGATTGAAATGTGTGTTTTCATGGTTATAAAAATGTGTCAAAACCAAAAGTTTTACAATTTAAATATGTGTCTGTTTTAAGTCAAATAGACCTAAATAAAGTTTAAAATACAATCTTCCTGGATCTGTCTAGAGTTCTTATCATTATGCTGCAATTGCCTTTCTGAGATAGGTATGGAAATTCAGGTTGGTGAGCAGAGAGAAAGAATCAGTATTTATAAGGTGACCTATTAGAATTAGGGTATTCCAAAACAGAAATTATAGTATTACAGCAGATATCAATTAATAAGCTGAAGCATATAAAATTTCCCTTTTTATGGAATCCAATTAACCAGTATATTATAATTTCACATAGTTCAGTCGGTAATACTTTAAATTTTTCCACTTGGGGGTGTGGCCAGGGAAAGAGTATATAATACACGCATTGCATTTAGATGTCCATGCAAACCCTCTGAGTGGTGAAAAATGACATCTGTGAGCTGGTACAAGAAAGGATGCTGGTTTTTCATGTTCAGGACAATTCATGAAGGCTCAAGAGAGAATATGAATTTTTCTTAAAATGGAGATTGCTTCACACAATGTGGAAATTTTAAAGAAGTAAAAGTCACCCAAAGAAAAGCAGTATTCATTTGGTACAAATTCTCTAAGATTTTTTTCTCTACACATGTATAAATCCACATAAATTATACCCACTTTCTCCTCCTCCTCCCCCTCCTCCTCCCTCTCTTTCTAACTATTTTTGGGGGGATAGGTACTGCGGATTGAACCAGAAAGCATTATATTTCTCAGCTACATCCCAGCACTTTTTAATTTTTATTTTGAAGCAGAGTTGCTGAGGGTCTTGCTAAGTCCCTGAGGCTGTCTCTGATCTTCCGATCCTCCTGTCTCAGCCTTCCAAGGACAAGTATTACAGGTGTGAGCTACCATGCCTGGATATTATAGCCTTCTTGTAAAAAAAATGGGGCTGCATTGTAGATATTTATTTATTATTATTATTTTTTGCGGTACTAGGGACGGAACCCAGGAGCATTCTACCTCCGAGCTACACCCCCAGCCCTATTTTTTATTCTTTCTTTTGAAACAGGGTCTCACTGAGTTTCAAAGGCCTCACTAAGTAATAGCTGAGGCTGTCCTTGAACTGAGATTCTCCTGTCTCAGCCTCCCAAATGCTGGGATTACAAGCGTGCGCCACCATGCCCGGCTTGTATTATAGATATTTAAAATACAAAAGACATGTGTATTTTTACTTCATATTCACCTTGGGTATCTTTTCAAGCTAATACATAAAAATTCATTATTTTTATGGCTTTTACACTTTTGTTATACATAGTATGGAGGAATTCTAAATATTATTATTATTTTTTTCTGTTAAACGGTGTGGAACCTAGGGGGCTTTTCTACCTTCAGGCTATACTCCCAGGCCTATTTTCTATTTTATTTGGAAACAGGGTGTGACTCAGTTGCTGAGAGCCTCACTAAGTAGGTGAGGCTGACTTTGAACCTGTGCGATCTCCTGTCTCAGCCTCCCAAGCATGGGTATTACAAATGTGAGCCACCACACCTGGCTCCAAATATTATTATTTTAAATCTTGTTGTAAGGACTCTTGAAATTATTTCTACTCTCTTAATAGATTTTTAAATATGCAACTATACATTATTATTATATATAGACATAATATTGTAAATTAGGTCTCTAGAACTTTTCTTGAATTTTGTTTTCTTTTGGTGGTACTGGGGGTGGAACCCAGGGGCTTTTCTACCTCCGGGCTATCCTCCCAGACGTATTTTATACTTTATTTGGAAACAGGGTCTCACTAAGTTGCTGAGAGCCTCACTAAGTAGCTGAGGCTGGCCTTGAACCTGTGCGATCCTCCTGTCTCAGCCTACAAGCGCTGGGATTACAAGCGTGTGTCACCACACCCGGCTTAGCAGCCACATTTTATACTCACTGATTATTAATCTCCATTTCATCTTTCTCCATAGCCTGTGACAACCATCATTCTTTGCTTCTATGAGTTTGGCTATTTTGGATACTTCATATATGTGCAATCATGCAGTATTTGTATTCCTGTTACTTCTTTATTTCATATAGCGTAATATTCTCAAAGTCAGTCTATGTTGTTGCACATTACAGAATTTTCCTCCTTTTTAAAAGTTGAATAATATTCCATATTTCAATCCATTTTTCTGTCAATAGACATTTAGATTGTTTCTATGTGTTAGCTATTGTGAATAGTGCTGTAATTAACATTTGATAGTTAATATCTCTTTAAGATCCTGATTTCAATTATTTGGGATGAATACCTAGAAGTGGGATTGCTGGTCATATGGTAGTTCTATTTCTTTTTTTATAATTGGTGCATTGTAGTCATACATATTAATGGGGTACAAGATGAGAGAGGCATACATGCACATATCACTCATTTAGCCCTTCTCCAATTCCCACCCCATTCCCTCCCACCTCTCTCTTTCTTCTGTTTGGCTCAATGATTGACTTTGATATGTTTGTGAATGTGCATTATTGCATTAGGGAATTTCCCTCTTCCCCCCTCCCATCATCCTCAGTTATGATGCCTTATTTACTCATCTACTTATGAAGTAAAATGTGAGGTTTTTATTCGTGTGTACCCCAAGCAGGGAATAACTCAGGGAGAGTGCTATATCCATCACCTTGAACTTTTATAATTTTATTAGTTTGTTAGCTTTTCAAACACAGGCACCATGCCTTCTATTCAAATTTGGTAAATATATTCAAATTTGTCTCATCTATTTTGAAATAAATAATGCATTATTGTTAATTAAATTCATTCTCTAGCAGGGATTGGTGGCACACGCTTGTAATCCCAGGAGGATTGTGGTTCATGGACAGCCTCAGCTACTTAGTGAGGCCCTTTGCAATTCAGTGAGACACTGTTTCTAAATAAAGAATAAAAAATAGGACTGAGGGTGTAGCTTGAAGGTAGAATGCCCCTGGGTTCCATCCTGAGTACTGCAAAAAAAATTATATTTATTGTCTATATGTGTCCTTACATTGAACCCATCTAGAAAATCCAGGATAATATCTCTATTTTAAAGTCAGCTAATTAGCAACCTTATTTTTATTTGAAAAAAATCACTCTTGTCATGTAACATAACATATTCACAGCTTTTGGAGACACACACAAAATACACATATATTTATATATCTATATTTATATCTCCCAAATGTGACAACTTCTCACCATCTCTGTCTCTCAGCCCCCGTAGTTCAAGAAATCATTATATTTCCTCTGAACTATTACAACTGGCTCCTATGTGCCTTCACCTTTCCCCTTTAAAGTCCATTCTGCACAACATACAATGAATGATCCTTGCAAAATGTGCGAATAAGACTATGCCAATACCCTATTTAAAATCCTCCAATGACGTCCCAGTACACTTAATAAAATCCATAGTTCTCTGTGCCATACACATTAGGTTCCATGTAATCCCTTGAATGCTCCCAAGCACCTTTGCTCTGGCAGTTACCTTTGATTTCTTACTTTATTCAACTTTCTGCTTAACTATTACCTCCTTTGTGAAGATTTCTCTGACCATCCTATATAAGAAAGCAATTCCTGTCACTCTTTTTTCTTTATCCTGCTTAAGATTTTTGTTATGAGCCGGGCATGGTGGCACACGCTTGTAATCCCCGCACTTGGGAGGCGGAGACAGGAGGATCTCACAGGTTTGAAGCCAGCTGTGCTGGCTTAAGAGGCCCTGTTTGCAAATAAAATATAAAAAAAATAGATCTTTGAGTGTAGCCCGGAGGTAGAAGGGTTTCCAGGAACCCCAGTACCACCAAAAAATATTTTTGTTATGGTTTTTGTCTTATAAGAGTGCAAGCACTAGCTGGGCACTGTGGTATGTGCCTGTCATCTCAGTATACAGGAAACTGAGACTAGAGTATCGCAGATTCATGTCTAGCCTCGACAACTTAAAGAGACCCTTGGTAACTTGGCAAGACCATGTTTCAAAATAAAAAGTATGGGGATGTATGTCAGCAAGTAGAGCACCCCTAGGTTTGATACCGTACAGTGCCAAATGGAAAAAAATAAAAAAAGAACTGAGGTAGTGATATTTTATAAGCGTGTTGCAATTTCCACTCTAACTAGCAGTATGTGAGTCTGTTTTCCTACAAACTTGTCAACATGGATATTACAAATGGTTTTTCATCTTTGCTGATTTGTGAATTACAAAGTGATGTCTTATGGTGAGGAAGTTTCAAAAGATGATCAGGAGCTATATTATCTCTTAATGGTGCATAAAATAATGTGCATCTTACAATTACTGGGATCAAAGATCCAATGCAACATATTACTTGCCTTGCCTTGTAGATCTAGAAGGAATAGAAGGCATAGTGCCTGTGTTTGAAAAGCTAACAGACTAAGTGGTAATTCAGTATGCACACAGATATTTTGGATAATTTGATGCTTAATCAGGTATATATATACATTTTGTGGTACTGGTGATGGAATCCAAGGGCATTCTACTTTCGAGCTGCACCCCCCAGCCCTATTTTTAATTCTTAATTTTTTTTGAAACCGGGTCTCACTGCATTGTAAAGGGCCTCACTAAGTAGCTGAGGCTGTCCGCGAACCGTGATCCTCAGGTCTCAGCCTCCCGAATGCTGGGATTACAAGTGTGTGCCACCACTCCCGGCTAGGTAGCTATATTTTGCATGCATTATATTAGTAGCTTTCGGGTTGTGTTTGATGGTCCTGCCTCAGGGCCCCCAGGATGTAAATAAAGAATGAAGGAGAAGGGAGTTTGGACTTACCAGCAGGGAATTATGGCCCTTGGTCCAGCTCTAACCAGCAATCTTTTTTCCTGTATGTTTCATTGTGCTTAAGTTGGTCTTGCCACCATTTCCCTTAAAAAAAAAGTGCCACTGTTTAAAAAATTACCAAAAATATATATTTGAAATATTTGAAAACTACTGTTTAAAATGTTGTGTGTAGAACCAACAGATTTTTTTTAGAATTGTACAATACTTAAATTGAATAGGTTTTGGGAAATTAGATACTCTCCATTATATTTATACAGTAATTTACACTCTTCCAAATGCACATTTTTTTGCAGTACTTGGAATGGACCCAATGGGCTTTCTACCTCCAAGATACTCTATAGATATCTACCCCAGCACTATATTTTATTCTGTACTTAGAAACACAGTCTTACTGAGTTGCAAAGGGCCTCACTAATTAGCGGAGGCTGTCAGAGAACTGCGATCCTCCTGTCTCAGCCTCCCAAATGCTGGGATTACAAGTACGACCGGCTATATATTATCATATTTGAGCTTTGTCTCATCCACATGAGGTAGGGAAATCATCTTGCACTACCTTCTTTCTACAAGTAGGAGACATGAGTTTCTGAGTTAATTAAGACTGTGATAATCTATGGTAGAACCACAATTCATGAATGAGATATCAAGATAGGTATTCTGATTCTAATAGAATACCATTTGAAAAATTTGAAATACAAAAACTTAACATATCTCTAAGACTTTGATTCCCTGAAGTGATTTTTAAGTTTTTCTCCCATCCATATTTATCTAGAGTTAAAATATAATCCTTGTATTACACTGTTTCTACACCTAAAACTTTCTATTGGTTTTGCTCCCTCCATGTCCTGAAAAAGAGTATTCTGGTCATACTGTAATGTGCCTTAAGTTGATATTTTTCCAGAAGTAGTCATGAGATGCTTCTACCAGACTACAAAAATGATTTTTAATTGTGTTTTATTAAAGAATCATAAGGTAACTGAGGAGGAGACTGGATTTAGCTGACTGAATCAGGCGGCTTAACAATAATCAGTGTGCCAGACACAATTACTCTGTGCCAGACACATTACCCCAATCATTTCGTCTGATTCCTCACAACAACCTTATTTCATGAGATGATTGATAGATGGGGAGCTGACTTCTTTCAGCACTACCCCCCCCAAAGACATTCCACAGGAGATCAACCTTGAAGAAAAATCCCGGTGTTTTTTTCATCAACAGCATTCAATTTCCAGAGACATTTATATTCTCTAATATTATACTGTAGCTTTTGCTTTCACTTACTCTTTAAAATTAGATATGTACAGCCAAGATCTGGAGAGTCTTCATCTGATAAGTAAGTGAAGTACTTCAAGAAACTATAAATTTCACTGTAGGGTGCAGTTTTTGATGGAATGAACTATAAAGATTGATCCTTTTCAAAAGACAAGTTCTCAGGGAAGAAAAAAAATTCAGGCTTGCAGCCTAATCTCATCCATGCAAGAATGAGCTCAGAGCAGTTGCAAGAGTCTAGGGCTTTCTTAGGCCTCCCAGGACCCCTCTCTCCTGATAATAATAAGTCAGACTGATTCCATCCAGTTAAATGCTGTCTGCTTCTGAAATCCAGCCCCACAAGATAGACTGCTTCACCCTGACTCAAATTCTGAGACTAATTCTGCTTTTATATAAGAGAAATGGAAGGTAAATAATGACATCTGTTGAACGCTTTCTTGGTGCCAGACACATTACCCAAATAATTTCATTTGATTTCTCACAGCAATGCTAATTGTTGCCAATGCACAACAGTTAAAACACTCAACTCAGTAATTGTGGACTGATGGAACAAACATGCAGAGTCAGCTTTAACATTCTCATTTGATAATGGAGGTAATGAATGTTCACATAGGTTAAATTTATTTCCCAAGGCAATTCACAGGGGAAATTTCTTCTTTCTCTCTACTTTCTCTTTATTTTTTTAACTTTTAAAAAATTCTCAAAGCTATACATAATTGGCATTACAAATGTAATCATTACTCAAATATAAAGCCATAGAGTAAAAATCTCTTCCTCTGCAGTACATGCCTATAATCTCACTACTTGGAAGGCTGAGACAGGAGGATTGTAGGATCAAGACCAACTTCAGCAACTTAGCAAGGCCCTCAGAAACTGAGCAAGACCCTGTTTCAAAACAAGAATAAGAAAAGATGGGCATGCCGGGCGTGGTGGTGCACACTTATAATCCAAGCATTCGGGAGGCTGAGACCGGAGGATCGCGGTTCACAGACAGCCTCAGCTACTTAGTGAGGCCCTCTGCAACTCAGTGAGATCTGGTTTCAAAATAAAGAATAAAAAATAGGGCAGGGGGTGTAGCTCGGAGGTCAAATGCCTCTGGGTTCCATCCCAGACCCGCAAAAAAAAAAAAAAAAAAGTTGGGCATGTGGCTTGGAGGTAGAATGCTCTTGGATTCAGTTCCCAGTGCTCACAAACACACACAAACACATAAACACACACACACACACACACACACACACACACATACACACACATCTCTTCCTCCTCCTCTTGCATCAACTCTCTGGAGAAAATCACTCTAAGTAATTTGGTGTGTTCATGTCCTTTTCATTGTTTTCCATAAATTCTATCACTGCCGCTGTGGTTCAGGGTTGAACCTTAAAATGTCTAGATTCATTGAATTGGGTTAGTCTTTATCCTTGGTTCCAAGCTCCCATTCTGTACCCCAAGTTTGCTACTGAGTACATTTACTATAGTACCCTCATGTTTTAGTTTCTACCACTATCAGCAAGAGAATATTGCTGGTGGTTATAATAAGGGTATTACTCTAGCTGAGTTTTATAAAATGAAATCTCTTCTATTTAAGTTGCAAGTGTACACTTGGGCACAGTGACAGACAGTTGAAATGTACTATGCGGCAACTGTTTTATGACTGTGGTAGCAATTGAAAGGGTAAGCATGGCATCAGCCTGCACTAAAACTGATAAATGGATCATAAAGGAGAGTGGTGTACTTTCAAAGAACTAGTGCCTGCTTGTGTCTGCTCTCTGATCTGATGCAGCATTGGTGCTAGAATCTTAGTCTTTCTGGAGGCAATCTGTGTGGCAGAAAAAGTCACACCTATCTTAATAGACACTGAGATTATCATCACATTTCTTCTTTAATTGTGTCTTGCAATAGTTTATCTTTTGCAAGGGATCTGTGGCAAATCCATTTACTTCAATGTTCTTACCAACATGTTCTGTATTCATACTATTTAACATTTCTTCATTAAGTCACTACTAGACACTGGCCACTATTACTCTGTGACTACAATATTTCCCTCCCCATCTTCTTTACATGCACTTATTTCTTTTTGCTGATCCCTCCCATCCCCAGTCATCTCTAACCTCTTCTACTTTCTTGACGAATTTTTCATGTCATTCTCTTCACTTGCTTGCCTACACATCTTGGGACCAACACTAGCTCCGCATTAAATCAAATAATCCCTTATTTCTTTGATCATTTATTAAGTCTGCAAAGCCCAATCTCAACCCAGGAAAGAAGCTTCCTGTCATTCTATTACCCTGTTTTTACACCTAGGCTTTGACACATTTCTTAATAAAGTCACAAAATTGCAATGACCACATTTATAATAAATTTGAACTGTTGAACTTGTTTAATAGTTCTTTTGTCCTTTCTTGACCTTTTCTGATAATTCCCTATGGTACATGTCCAAACTTTATCCAGTTTATAGTATCTCATAGCTTAATTCCTCAGGTAAGATTGATGCCATAAGCCATGGGCTCCTTGACCTTCCTTGTTTGCTACATAAATACATTTTTATTGCCAAATCCTCTTTTCCACCATCTAACATTAACATTCTTTGTCCTAGAAAAGACTTTTTTTCAAGGTTAATCTTTGTTTTATTGGGTTTTTTGTTTGGTTTGCTCTTGCTTTGGTGCTGAGGATTGAATCCAGGGTTATTCTATCTCCAGGCTACACCCACAGCCTTATTTTAATTTTTATTTGGAAACAAAGTCTTGCTAAGTTTGGGAGGGTCTTGATAAGTAGCTGAGGCTGGCTTCAAATCTGAAATCCTCCTGTCTCAGTCTCCCAAGTACTGAGATTACAAGAGTGTGCCACCACCCCCAGCTAGGCAAGTGCATCTCGTTTCTACCTCTCCACATCTCCCTGGTACCATGCTGCACTGGTGATCCCCCACTGTCTGCAATGTCAGTCTTTCTTCCCTTACCACAAATGAATCTCTTGCAGATTCTCTATTCCCTTCCCTGAAATTGGATATCTTCTAAAATTGCTATTTTGCTTGTCTTCTATATATTTTACTGCCAGTATTTTAAAAAGAGTAGGGTATACATGCAGCTTTCATTCCTTATTACTTGTTTGGAGTGCTTCAAATATGGCTTCTAGTCTCAAATTTGTGTGGATATTCTTTCTTGAATGTTCTATTGTTCTGTTAATGCCTTTGCCCAGTGACTTTTACAATTGTCATCCTCTTAACCCCTCACTAAGTCATACAACTCGGTTGATTATGATCTCCTCCTCTTTTTCCTCCTCCTCCTCCTCCTCCTCCTCCTCCTCCTCCTCCTCCTCCTCCTCCTCCTTCTTCTTCTTCTTCTTCTTCTTCTTTTCTCTCTCTCTCTCTCTCTCTCTCTCTCTCTCTCTCTCTCTCTCTCTTACACTAGGTATTTGGAAATTGAACCAAGGGGCATTCTACCTCTGGGCTATATCTCCAGCCCTATCTTAACTTTTATTTGGAAAGAGTCTCACTAAATTGCAGAGGGCCTCACTAAGTATCTGAGGCTATCCTTGAACCTGTGATTCTGCTGTCTCAGCATCTCATGTACCAGGATTACAGGTGTATGCCACCATGACCAGCTAATAGTTTTCTCTTTATAGTGGGGAATTTTCTCCACCCTTGACCTCCTCCTCTGTTGATATGCCCTTTTACATAAACTTCTGCTATACATTGTTAAATTTTGCACAGAGAATTAAAATATTTATCCACAAAACATTCAAATGTCTAAGAAGATTTATTTATTCTCAATAGTCAAAACCTGGAATAAACTTCAGTGAGCTCACTCATAAATTGTGGGATATTCCCCAAGTAGTGGAGTGAGTAATGAAAAACTACTCAGGAATAAAAATGAACAAACTAACACACAACAGCAAGATGATTCCCAAAATCATTATGCTAAGTTAAAGAAGCCAGACACAGAAGATAGCATCCTTTACTGTTCAATTTAGATGACATTTGTGAAAGGCAAAATGACAGTGATATAGACAGGCAGCTACTTGGGAGGCTGAGGCAGGAGATTGAAGGCAGGGTTTGAAGCCAGCTTCAGTAATTTAGCCAGACCCTGTCTCAAAATTTTAAAAATTAAGAAGGCCTGGGTTTATAGCTTGGTGTTAAAGTGTCCCTGAGCTCAATTCCCAGTACCACAAAAACAGAAACAAAATAAAATTTCAAAACTTACAGTGACAGAAAATAGGGTTAGCAGGCCAGGCATGATGGCACATGCTTTTAATCCCAGTACTTGGGAGGTTGAAAAGGAGGATCACAGGTTCATGGAAAGCCTCAGATATTTAGTGAGGCCTTCCACAACTTAATGAGATCCTGTTTCAAAATAAAGAATGAAAAACAGGGCTGTGGGTATAGCTTGGAGGTACCCCCCCCAAAAAAAAAAAGAAAGAAAAAAGAAAGCAAACAGGGTTAGCGATTGTCAGGATCTGAGGTTTGGGGAGAGTATCAACTACAAGGAACAAAGGTGAATACTTGGGAGTGAGGAAAATGTCCCATATTAGTATTGTGGGAATGGTTACCAAACTGAACACATTCTTCAATGACATTTAGAATTAATATAGTATATAAATTTTACCACAACAAATTTCAAAAAATTACAAGATAAAATGTGCAATATTTTTAAATTTGTATGCATTTATATATTTTTCTGTACGTGTAGCTTAGTGGAAAAATACTCACCAAGCTCTCATGAGGTCCTAGTTCCATCCCCAGCACCACAAAACAAAACAAAGTAAAAATTTCCAGCTACCTGGGAGTTTTGTGGTGCTAGGGTTTGAACCCAGGATCTGTATGCACATAGGTCATAAGTGTTATACTTTTGAGTTACAGCTTCAGATATTTTTAAATTTTAAAATAAAAAAAATTAGTACAGTTGGCTGTGGTAGAGTATGCGTTTGATTCTAGGACTTGAGAAGCTGAGACAGGAAGATCTCAATTTCAAGGCCAGTTTCAGCAATTTAGTGAGACCCTGTTTGAAAACAAAAAATAAAAAGGGTTAGTGGTATATCTTGGAGGTAGAATGCCCCTGGATTTAATCCCCAGCATTACACACACACACACACACACACACACACACACTAATGAAATAATTTTTTATTACCTCATGTACTTTCTTTCTTTTTTCTTTTTTGGCAGTACTGGGGATGGAACCCAGGGACATTCTAACTCCGAGGTACACTTCCAGCCCTATTTTTTATTCTTTTTATTTTGAAACAGGGTCTCACTGAGTTGGAAAGGGCCTCACTAAGTAGCTGAGGCTGTCCACGAACCGCGAACCTCCTGCCTCAAACTCCCAAATGTTGGTATAACAAGCGTGCACCACCACACCCAGTTTACTTCATGTATTTTCAAAGAAATTAGTTTTATGGTTATTCTTTTGTTCAAAATATTCCATTATACTTTCAATTATATTATAAACTTATATTTGTATCTATCACTGAATTTAGTAGTTATTTAACACATCCTCCATGAATACTTAATTAATTGATGCCATTATTCTGGGCAAAGTCTGAGATTTAAGAAGCACTGTTAAAATATCTAAAATGTCTATAGTTAGAGAAACCTAAGTTCATATCATTGCTTTGCTACTTAGCTATGTAAATTTTGGCAAATTTCTTGTTCTATCATGGCTTTTCCTTCCTTCTTTTCTGTACAATGAGAAAAGGATCAGTACCTAAGGCATTTCACAAATGTGTTTAAGAATTAAATTTAAGCTAGGCATGGTGGCACATGCCTGTTATCCCTCTACTTGGGAGGCTGAGAGAGGAGGATCGCAGGTTCAAGGCTAGCCTCAGCTACTTAGTGAGACACTGATTCAAAACAAAATATAAAAATGGCCTATGGGTTCACTCCTAGTACTTTTAAAAATAATTAAATGTGATAGTGCTTATAAGTAGTTGACATATAGAAAACACTTGATAAATGCAAACTATATTGGAAGAAATAAAACTGACTTCATCTCTCTCTCTCTCTCTCTCTCTCTCTCTCTCTCTCTCTCTCTCTCTCTCTCTCTCTCTCTCTCTTTTTGCAGTGCTGCGTATTGAACCCAGGGCCCCATTCATGCTAGGCCGGTGCTCTATAACTGAGCTATAGTTCCAGCCCTATCCCTTTAAGAGAACTTATTCAGTGTCTAATTTTTGCATATAGAGTTAATTTGTTCCTCTATGAAGACATAATTACTATCCACAATCACTCTCCTCTAGATAACCTTTAATGATGGAGGAAATTGCCTATAATCTTTCATATCCTGCTACCTGAGGGTACAATCTGGCTCACAGCCTCTTCTTTGTAGATAAAGTTTACAAATGGAGCCATGCCCACTTGTTGATATGTTCATGATGCCTTTCATATTGCAAGGGCAGAGCTACATACTTGTTAGAGAGATAATAGGACCCATGGAACCTAAAAAACTTACCCTTTATAAAAAAATGTTTGTTGATCCCCTTGTCTAGATCTTAATCACTCTTTTTAGGGTAAACTTTTAGGCATATAATGATTCAAATGCATAAATTGTACTTTCAAGTTTTTTATAACTTAGTTTTCTACTTTTCTATGTCAAAGATTGATTAATAAGATATGTCAATCTCTCACTGAGATTATGTTCCTCTCAATTGTTTCTTGAGTTTATAGCAGATATACAGAGGTAAGGGTAGTATGTTATTTGGTAATGGTTTATTACTCTTATGATCTCATTGTACATTTTTCTATAGCACTGTAAATTGAGCCCAGGGGCATTCTACCACTGAGATACACCCCCAACCAATTTTATTTTTATTTTGAAACAAGATCTCACTAGATTAATGAGAGTCTCACTATTTGCTAAAGTTGGCCTTGAACTTGCAATTCCCCTCTTTCAGCTTCCCAAGCACTAGTATTATAAACATGTGCTTCCATTCCAGCCTTATTGTACACTTTAAGAAAATACATTTTCCTAAGTCAGCTAAATGTAATGGTGCAAGACTGTAGCCCCAATATTTGGGAGACTAAGATGATTATCACATGTTTGATGCCAGCCTCGGCAACTTAGCAAGACGCTATTTTGAAATAAAAAATAATAATGCTGGTGGTATAGTGCAGAAATAGAACAACCCTAGGTTCAATCCCCTGTAAGACATACACACACACACACACACACACACACACACACACACACTCCTAAGTCTTAAATAATGTTCCCTTTAATTGAATTCTACATATGAGACCTCTTGGTTTTTTATTTGCTTTCTTATTTATTTATTTTTGTGATGCTAGGGATTGATATCAGGGCATTCTACCTCTGAGCTAAACGCTCAGCCCTATTTTTATTTTTATTTTGAAACATGGTCTGGCTAGACTGATGAGTCTCACTACTGCTGAGGCTGTCCTTGAACCTATGATCCTCCTGTCTCAGTCTCCCAAGAACTGTGATTACAGACATTAACCATGACACCCATCTTATTTTATTTCTATGCACATATTTGCTCATTCTTTTATTTATTGTTTTTATATCCTTGGGAAGGAGACACATGAGATGTGAACCGTGTATATCCCATATGCCTATATCTTCTATATTTGTCTTGTTGTAAACAAACAGAGATTACTTGGGACTTGACTGAAAAAGACAGAATAAGCCTACTATATAGCCTACCTCTTCTATTAGTTATAATTAAAAACTGTAGACAGAACACTAAAGGTAACTAAAGACTAAAGGTAACTAAAGGTTGGGGACTACAACCTTTACCTTCTACAAGGTAAAACCTTGTAGAAGCTGGGCATGGTGGTGTATGTTTGTAATCCCAGCATTTGGGAGGTTGAGACAGGAAGATTGCTGTTCCTGGACAGCCTCAGCTACTACTTAGTGAGGCCCTGGTTTGCAACTCAGCGAAACCCTGTTTCAAAGTAAAGAATAAAAAAATAGGACTGGGAGTGTAGCTCGAAGTTAGAATGCCCCTGGGTTTCATCCCTGGTACCGAAAAAAAAAAAATAACCTCAAAGAATGACCAATAAGGAGATGCATTTACTGTTTTATTGCTAATGTTTTGTTTGGCTTTGACTGAAAGGTGACAAATGTACCAGAACTATTCAGTGGGCACAAACATCAAAAACTCTTGAGTAATCTCACTTGCTAGCCAGAAGCCTAAAAGAAGGGCTGCAAGAATGTGAAGGAAATCCTCATTTCTTTTCTTTTTTTTCTCCAAGCCTTGCCTGAAATTCCCACTAGTAACAAAAACTTCACTACTATAAAGATCTGACATTCCTCTAAAGTCCTGAAGCTTAAAAAGTAACCATTCAACCACTCCTATTTCTTTCTAAAAGAGCCAGGAAAAGAGTTCTTGGTGGACCAAAGTGTGTGTCAGAAATCCTCATTATATTTTCTATTTTCTTGTTTTACCCTAGATTGGGCCCCAGTTCCACAAAAAGCTCTGAACTGCACAAAAACACACAGGCCTAAAAGTATGAGAGAACGTCCTATATTATCCTGGGAGCTTCTGGGATCCAGAGAGTAGAGAGGAAGTCTCAAAGAGTAAAGAACAAGGGAGTTCCCTAGGTATGAACTCAAACAAGTTCTGGGCTTACACCCAAACTGTGCATTCAGGGAACAGACACAAAGCCAGCATAGAAACTGCTTTGGAAACTTAACTATTACATCAAACACTGTCAAGACCCAAAGTAAGCCCTGTGTAGTGTTTACGTGGGGTAGGGCCAAACAGCATAGCAATAATTTATTGTGTGTGTGTGTGTGTGTGTGTTTGTGTGTGTGTGTGTGTGTGTGTGTGTGTGTGTGTGTGTTACTGGGTATTGAACCTAGGGCATTCTATTTCCAAGCTACACCCCCAATCCTTTCTATTTTTTTCTTTGGAAATAGGATCTCCTTAAGTTTCTGAAGCTGGCTTTGAGCCTGCTATCCACCTGTCTGAGCCTCCCAAGTGCTGAGATTACAGGTGTGTAGGATGGTTTTGAAGCTGAACTGATATTAAAATAACTGCTCACTGATGTCAAGGAAGAACCTGTAATCTGAACCAAAAAAAATCAACAACCTGCTGAAATAAACAAAAGCATTCTTTTCTAGAGGACTTCAATAGCATCCAAAGTTAAAATATAATACCCACGATGTGAAGAATATTTTTTTTAAATTAAAAGACAATAAGCACTGGACATGGTGGTATATGCCTGTGATCCCAGTACTTGGGAGGCTGAGGAAGGAGGATTGCAGGTTCAAGACGAGCCTCAGTAAATTTGGCAAGACTCTTAGCAACCAGCAAGACTCTTTCAAAGTAAAAAAAGTTGTGGGTGTGGGTCAGAGATAGAATGTCCTGAGTTCAATCCCCAGTACCAAACCTAACTAACTAACTAGGTTAATTACTTAATATAAAACAAAAAACTAATGCTAAACATGAGACAATCCAGTTATTGGGATTGTGAAAAACTTTAACATTGCTAAATTGTCCATATTCCATGTGGTAAGGGTGGATACGCTTTGAATAAATGAAAGGATAGAAAATTTAGCCAGGTAAAGCAATCTATAAAAAGATATAAATGCAAATTTAGAACAGAAATATATAAACCAGACATAGTAGTAAACATTTATAATCCCAGTAACACTTTTAAAGATTTAGGCATATTTATAATTTCTAAAACATTAAATAAAAGAACTTATTTTCTATATAAAGATTTATATATGTGTATATGTATATAAAATATTTTTGCCTAAACATAAAAAATATATTGAAAGCCGGGTGTGGTGGTACACACTTGTAATCCCAGTACTTAGGAGGCTGAGACAGGAAGATCACAGGTTTGTGGCCAGCCTTAGCTACTTAGTGAGGCCCTCCATAACTTAGTGAGATCCTGTTTCAAAATAAAGTATAAAAATTTTACCTCCTTCTAGCTTGGAGGTAAAATGTCCCTGGGTTCAATCGCCAGTAACACACACACACACACACACACACACACACACACACACACACACACAATCTTGAACCCGGCATGGTGATACATGCCTATAATCCCAGTAACTGGGAAATAAAAACATAAATTCAGGCTCCACAGCAGTCTCTGAAACTTAGAGAGATCCCCCTTTAAAAAAATGCTGGACTTTTTTCTGGGTCTTCTATTCTGCTCCATTGGTCTATATATCTGTTCTTTTGCCAGTACCATGGTATTTTTATTACAATGGCTTTGTAGTATAGTTTAAAGTCAGGTATTGTGATTCCTCCTGTGTGGTTTTTGTTGCTGAGAACTACCTTGACTCTTCTGGGCTTATTGTTTTCAGGGAAATAGTTGGAACTGGAGGACATTATGCTAAGTGAGATTAGTCAGTCACAAACAATAAGAAATCAGATGCTTTCCCTAATATGTGAGAGTTAGGGAGAAATGGGTCATAGGAGGAACTCTTGAAAGAGGAAATACTATAGAGGAGCAAACAAGACAACCTAAAGGAGAAGAAAGGAGGGGGGAAGAGGAAAATCTCTAAAACACACAATGTACTTAAACATATCAAAGTCAACCACTAAGCCAAGCAAGGGAGGGAGGGGCGGGGAGGGAATGGGGTGGGAATTGGGTAGGTGTTAAATCAGCTATGAGTTCATGTTTGTACACACAAGTTTTTTACCCCAGTATAATGTTTGAATATAATGCACCAATAAAAAAATTAAAAAAAACTGGAGATATAGCTCAGAGATAGAGTATCTATGAGTTCAATTCTGAGGATACTCTTTAAAAAAAGGAAATAACTTGAAAAGTATGTATTAGTCCCTGAACTGAGGCTAACTCAGAAATTTAGATTTACAATGTTGGAACTGGGGTGAAGAGAAGTTTCTCTATCCAGTTTTTATATTTTCTGTACTTTTCATTGAAATGATAGTCTTTACATTTTTCATTCTGTTATCAGTATTTTTTATTATTTTTTGAGGTACTGGGGATAAAACCTAGGGGCATTCTACTTCTGAGCTACACCCCCAGCCCTATTTTTTTCTTAATTTTATTTTTTTATTTATTTTTATTTTTTTGTAGTACTAGGGTTCCTGGAAGCCCTTCTACCTCCGGGATACACTCCCACGGGCTACACTCCCAGACCTATTTTTACATTTTTATTTGGAAACAGGGTCTCCTAAGCCAGCGCGGGCGGCTGGCTTCAAACCAGCGTGATCCTCCTGTCTCTGCCTCCCAAGCGCGGGGATTACAAGCGTGCGCCACCACGCCCGGCTATTCTTTATTTTAAAACAGGGTCTCACTGAGTTGCAAAGGGCCTCACTAACATTAAAAAAGATGAAGCTCAGCCGTGGTAGCGCATATACACACACATTTCTGTGATACGAACAAGGACTGATCCAGGTGTGGTGGCACAGGCCTGTAATCTCAGTACTTGAGAGGTGAGACAGAAGGATCAAGATTCAAGGTCAGCCTTAGCAACTTAGCAAGGCCCTAAGCAACTGAGTGAAAAACCCGATTTCAAAATATACAGTTTCAGCCAGACGTGGTGGTGCATGCTTGTAATCCTCGCGCCTGGGAGGCTGAGACAGAAGGATCACGCAGGTTCGAAGCCAGCCTCAGCTACTTAGTGAGGCTCTCAGCAATTTAGTGAGACCCTGTTTCCAAATAAAGTATAAAATGGGTCTGGGAGTATAGCCCGGAGGTAGAAAGCCTCTGTGTTCCACCCCCAGTATACACACACACACACACACACACACACACACACACACACACACAGTTTCAGCCGGGCATGGTGGCACACGCTTGTAATCCCAGCATTTGGGAGACTGAGACGGGAGGACTGCAGTTCACGAACAGGGATAGCCTCAGCTATTTAGTGAGGCCCTCTGCAACTTAAACCCTGTTTCAAAATAAAAAATAAAAAATAGGGCTGGGGGTGTAGCTCTGAGGTAGAATGCCCCTGGGTTCAAATCTCAGTACCATACGAGCACACACACACACACACACACACACACACACACACACACACAATATATATATATATATTTTTTTTAAAGGGCTGACAGGGTAGGTGTGGTGGCTACACCTTTAATCCCAGTAATTGGGAGTCTCAGATAGGAAGATTGCAGGTTCACAGTCAGTCAGCAACTTACTGAGGTTGTTGGCAACCTGCGAAACCATGTTTCAAAATCAAAAATGAAAAAGGACTGGGGGTGTAGCTCAGAAACAGCCTCTGGGCTCAACTTCAGCACCAAAATAAAATAATAATAATAATAATAATAATAATAATAATAAATTGTCTGAACTATTGTATTAAACAAAGTAGACAATTTAAACAGATGACCGTAGGATGTTTCAGAGTGTTTTGATATACAAATATGCATATGAGTAAGCAGGGCTTCCAAGACATTTTGATTATATGACATATTTTTATTGTCCACCCACTAATATCTTAGAGAACTAATTTGTAAGATGATTTAAGAAATACAGCCCTAAGCTGGGCGTGGTGGCGCACACTTGTAATCCCAGCATTTGGGAGGCTGAGACAGGAGGATCGCGGTTCGCAGAGAGCCTCAGCTACGTAGTGAGGCCCTTTGCAACTCAGTGAGACCCTGTTTCAAAAGAAAGAATAAAAAAATAGGGCTTGGGGTATAGCTCAGAAGTAAAATGCCCCCGGGTTCCATCCACAGTACAACAACAACAACAAAAAGAAATGAGCCCTAATGTTACAGACCCATGAATGCAGCAATGCCCAATTTTTAGGCCTCAAGTTTTGCTACTTTTCTGCCTCACTCCGAAAACTTTTAATGAGTAGTGCTAAGGACAAGAACCAAGCTAAGAAAGTTAATTGGACACAAGAATAAATCATGTGAGTAAAGGAACTGAAAGCTCATTAGACAGATACCAGACCTTTCTTTTTTAATTTACTTTTATTGGTGCATTGTAATCATACATCACATTGGAATATAAGACTTGAGAGGATATACATGCACACATCATCCAATTAGCCCTCATCCAGTCCCCATCCCATTCCCTCCCCCTCCCTCGATCCCAAGCTTGTTTAGTGATTAACTTTGATACATATGTTTATGTACCTCCTGCTTTTTAAAGAGGCTCCATCCTCCCCTATTCCATACACTCTGTTGGTCATCTTAATTTTTTTTATAATCTCACATAACAGTTTCATTTGTCTGATACCAAGCTTTTGATAACTTAAAGATAACATTTCAATATTTCTTTTTACTTTCTTTCTTACCAGAGAATTTTTTTTTCTATTTTTTTAGGTGAAACTATCATATATTTATATATTTATTTTTCAGAAAAAAAATATATCCTAATATGGAATATGGACTCTAGATACCCAAAACGATTTTGAAAAAGAACAAAGCTAGAAGATATATATTTTCTTATTTCAAACCATATAAAGCTACAATAATTGAAACAGTGTAGTACTATTCTAAAGGCAGATATATATAAACCATTGGAGTTAAATAAAAGCCTAGAGCTAAATTCTTCCCTATATTGTCAAGTTATTTTTGACAAGGTTTCCACGAACATTTGGCGGTAGAAATAATAATTTTTTAACTAAATATTGTTGAAACATAATAATTACATGGAAAAGAATAAAGTTGGACCTTACCTAATCCCATATACAAATATTAACTCAAAATAGATAAAAGACCTAAATATAGATCTTAAGACTATAAACTTTTAGGAGAAAATCTGGGTCATAAAACCTCACAACATTGAAATTGGCAGTGATTTCTTGGATATGATTTCAATGGCACAGGCAACAGAAGAGTATACAAACTCCCTAAAAGATAAAAAAATATATTGTATATCCAAAGACAATGTAAACAGAGTTAAAAGTTACTAATAGAATTGGATAAAATATTTCCAAATGCTATATCTGAAGGTATATTAATATTCCAACTAGAAATCCTAAAAATTAACAATAAAGGCAAACAATACAATTTAGAGATAGGTAAAAGACTAACATAAATAATGAATCTCCACAGATAACCAATCTTAGTTGTCTGTTGGATGAAATATCTTATTTCTCTGGTTCGGGTGTGTGTTACCTATTTCTTCTTTGTAGTTAATCTCTTTGAGTATTTTCTCTAGTGCTGGTTTTGAAGACATTAATTCCTTCAGTTTCTGTTTGTCATGGAAGCTTCTTATTTCTCCATCTAATTTGATAGAAAGTTTTGCTGGGTAGAAAATTTTTGGCTGGAAGTTGTTTTCTTTCAGAGTTTGGAATATGTTACTCCAAGCCCTTCTGGCTCTCATGACTTGGTTTGGGAAGTCTGGAGTGATTCTAATTGGTTTGCCTCTGAATGTCACTTGGCCCTTTGTTTTTGTGCCTTTAAGATTCTCTGCTTGGCTTCCACATTGGTCATTTTGACAATTATGTGGCATGGGGATCCTCTTCTCTGATCCTGTCTAAAGGGAGTTCTATAAGTTTCCTGGACCTGTGTATCAACCTCTTGCTCTATGTTTGAAAATTTTTCTGCTATTACTTCCTTGAAGAGATTGTTGATCCCTTTGGTTTCACTTTCTTTTCCCTCCTCTATTCCAATTATTCTTAGGTTAGCTCTCTTAAAATGGGCCCATATTTCTTCAATATCAGATTCCTGCTGTCAGATATTTTTTCTAGATTAGAAACTATGCGTTCATTTTTGGATTGATCATCTTCTAAGAGCGAGATTCTGTTCTCCATGTGTTCTAATCGGTTGTTTGTGCTTTGAATTGAGGCCTTTACTTCATTAATTGCATCCTTTATCTCTTTTTGGCTCTCTCTGAGTTCTTTTTGAAGCACCTCTATTATTTCTACAGTTATTTTCCTGATTTGATCTTCTAGAAATCTCTGATTTTCTGTTTTATTGGTTTCTGATGTTGTGGGGTTGTGGGCATTCACTGCTCCAGTATTATTTCTCTTTCCCATGATTTTGGAAGTTTGTGCCTTCTCTGGGTTCTTCCCTTGGGTCACTATGACTTCACTTAAGGTGTTCTGGATCTCGAGTCAGTAGTATCTCAGACCCCAGTACTCCTTTACTGGGTTGTATCACAGAGTCTCCGACCCAGAGAGTATAGAGGCTGCTTTAGACTGTGGGGGGCACAAGGTTGCACGTTATTCTATGGTGTGATATCTCTGCCACCGCCCCTCCCCCACTGGGTCAAGTCCCAGGTAGTACAGTACTGGGATTTCTCCTCTGTGGCCCGCAATTTGACTCACTGTTTCTGAGTTCGCAGATGTAGCTGTACTGGATTCGGTGAATTCTCTGCTGCTGCCGCCAGTGGCAATATGGCGCCGCTGCTATGCCCTCGGCCGTGAGGCTGGCGTGTTTCTTCTTGGTTTTGATTTCCACTCTGAATCCCTGCAGCGTGTGCTGAGCTCAGCCACTGGGAGCTTTAGATTTTACCTGCGGCGAGAAATCCCGCCTGGCTGTTCCGCAGTGGCTCACCTCGGCTTGCTTAGCCATCCGGTGAACTTGCAGCTGCCGCCGGCAGTATGGCGCTGCTGCTGCGTCCTTGGGCGTTAGGCCGGTGTATCTCCTCTGTGACTCTGAGCTCTGTTCTCAGTCTGCTTTCTCTCTGGAGCCTGGTGATTTTTTTGTTTCTCTGGTGATGGTGTTTTCTGCCTATGAAAGGCGCTGTTTTTGTGGTAATGGAGATTGGTTGTTATCGGGGCTCTTCCCAGACCTTCTTATCAGCAAAATATTTCTAAGTCCTCTTAGTGTGAGTAACTAGAAAAATTTCTAAAGATGGAAACTCCATTTATTTACCTTTTTATTATATCGTAATGCTAAGTTTTCATTTATAAGCCATTTTCTCTTGCTATGGGCTATCATACCCTTTCCAATTATTTAATCATGCTTTATTGAACATTTACTATATTATATGTGTTTCACTGAAGTATGTATTAAAATATAAAAATATGCAAAAAACATGGCCCCTGTTATTGAGGAGCAAATAATTTTATGTTTATGGGATACAACTTTGTTCATGTGGCCTCCTTTTTATTTTTTATTTTTTTAATTTTTTTATTGGTGCATTATATTCATACATCATATTGGGGTAAAAAACTTGTGTGGACATACATGTACACATCACCCATTTGGCCCCTACCCAATTCCCACTCCATTCTCTCCCCATCCCTACTTCTCATGCTTTGCTTAATGTTTGACTTCGATATCCTTTTTTTCTCACTACTGAACAATATAACAGTCGAGGCACACCAGGCTCATTATTCTTCTTCCCATTCAAATATGTTATATGACAACTTTGTTCTAACCCTTTTGCCTAGACGATTTTCTTGAACTAGAATAACTCTTTCTTCCTTTCTTTTATATTTTATTTATTTTATGTACTGGAGATTGAACCCATGGGCATTCTACCTTTGAGCTGTATTTTACTATTTGAATAAGGGTTTCACTAAGGTGCTGAGGCTGGCCTCCAACCTGTGCTCCTCTTGTCAGACTCTTGAGTACTGAGATTACAGGAATGTGCCACCATGCCTAGTTCTTTCTTCCTTTATACCTATCAATATGTGGCTTTCCTTCTCTGGCTGAGAGCACCATCCTTTATCTAAAGCCTTCTCTTTTTTGATATTCTTTGATCTCCTTTTATCCTTTGTTTTATATAAGGTTTATTACTTATGTGTATTTATCTCGCCTCCTCCAACGGGTTTCAAATGCCTTGAAGGCAGGGAATATTTTCTATGGGTATTTCTTATAGTACCTAGCACATCCTGGACACAGAAAAAGTTAATAATAAATATTTACCGGTTGATGTACAACATATAATTGTGTATTTTCATAGTGTCTTTTAGATGAGTTGGGTATGGGCTGGGAGAGGAGATAACTTGCTTGAAAACAGTAGATGCTTAAAAGCCCTTAAGCTGTAGCAACCTGATTTTAGTAGTTCAATGCTTTGGTTTGGTTACTATATTTCTGGTCAAAATAACATGATTTAAATGGTATTAATATATATTTTGAATGTCTACAATTAGAACATCAGAAAGTATGTACCAACCATTTTTCATTTTTCTCCACATTCAAAATATCTCCATGGATTACCATAGGAAATTAGCATCTATATTCAATCTGATGCTTGCCAAAATATTTCATTTTAGCCCAGCAAAACACTTTTCCCCAGAATAGCAACTAAAACTCGTTTTGAAATAGTACTAGCCAGGCGTGGTGGTGCACACTTGTAATCTCTGCATTTGGGAGGCTGAGACAGAAGGATCCGAGTTCCTGGACAGCCTCAGCTACTTAGTGAGACCCTTTGCAACTCCGTGAAGCCTGTTTCAAAATAAAGAATACAAAATAAGGCTGGGGGTGTAGCTCGGAGGTAGAATATCCCTGAGTTTCATCCCCAGTACCACAATACCAAAAAAAAAAAAAAGAAATGGTCAGTATTAAAAAGACTTGACTTTGTTTGTTTATTATGCTATTATGCTAGTTTCCCATTTGAAATTAGTTCACCTTCTAATTTATGAAAGGCCATACAGATGCTAAAAAAAGGTAAATTTAAAATGAATATAGATTCAGCCAGGCATGGTGGTGCACACTTGTAATTCCAGTGCTTGGGAGGTTGAGAGAAGAGGACCACAGGTATGAGGCCAGTCTCAGCTACTTAGCAAGACCCTCTGCAACTTAGGGAGACTCTGTTTTAAAATAAAGAATAAAAATAGAACTGGAGGTGTAGCTCAGAGGTAGAATACCACTGGTTCCATCTCCAGTATTACAAAAATATGAATGTACATTCAAACTGCAGTTCATAGAAGCCAACTTTGTGCTTTTACTAAAGTGAAATTTAAACATTTAATAAAATAAAATTTGAGATTTTAATAAAATAGGCTATACTGCCTGCTTTGGCAGAAGGATGTAGGACACATTATTTTCACTATCAGCTGTCCTTGTAAACAACACACTATATTTCAATTAGTATTACTCATTCAAACAGGTCATTAAATCAATGACAACCAATTAGCCAAAAGTTTTTTCACAGCTGAAAGTCACCACATTATGCAAATTCTGTTAGAGATAGAGTTAAACCTTGATTGACCTGAATCTAACTAACCTGAACTCTCAATTAACAGGGATCTTTTTCTATGCATGAATTTTAAAAGAACAAGGAAAATTACAGACAGTTTTACAGCCAGTGTGGTATGTAGTTGTTAGTGCTGATGAATTGGCCTTTGTGTTGTGTCTCAAAGAACACTGGGAAGGATTGTAGATGCCCAGATAGTATCCAGTTGGTGATGCCTGAATTTTTAGTTTTCTTATTAGTCTTTGATTTAAGGGGTGAAAAATTACAACTGTCTTTGAAAGGAGAACTATGTAGCATAGTGAATTAATCCTTATCTGTAGAGTTTTAAAAACTATTTTCCAACATGAAAGTTCATCAAGAGGCTCATTAAAAGGCCAGTTTTTATGGGGCAAGGATGAATTGAAGATCAAGGACAAGACAATGTCCAAGGGAGGCAAGAAGTATCCATGATATGGCAAACAGGGAAGGCTGGGAAACGCCAAAGCAAACTTGATTTATTTTACAATTTATCTAAAGTCGGCCTTATACTTACTCCCAGCATTTTAAAAGTGCCCCACTATTATTTATTGCTTTTACTTTGCTAAGTGCAAATAGCTGAATTTCACTATAATCATTCATGCTGCTATACATTTTGAAAATGAATTTCTACTTAGTATTTCTTTTCCCTTGGTGCGTCCTCATGCATGGTAACTATAAGGAGCTACCTGTGCCAAAATGCATGAGCTCTTAGAGGTGACAGTTACAGAGCCAAGATGTTTAGCCTTTTATTCTCCATGCTTCTTTAGCTGTCAAGTGCCCTTCAAAGGAAATAAAATACCAGGTAACATCAGTCAGAGTAAATTCAGAGAGTTCATCAATTCCAGCACTTTCAGTTGACTTAAAAACTATTTCTCCATCTATCGAACCAATACATTGGCGTGTACTTTTCATCAAAATAACCCACACTTTGGCAGTTTCCTAGAGACTCCCTGTGGGTGGGAGTGAGCAGATAATTAGGTAAGACTTTGTCAGACTGGAGGTGTTAACTAGAACTGAACACAGTAGTAGCTTATAGTCAACATGATACTTTTCATAGAGACTGAGTATTATTTTTCTTGTTTTTAAAAAATGAGTTCTGAGTTCCAAAGGAAAAAAAGAAGTATTTATAGAATAAAATATACTTATAACTAGAAAAATGCACTCATAGGGAAGATGAGATATATATAGTTAGCTTTGGATAACATTGTGAATCAATTCATTAGTTACTGCACATTCATTAAGCACCAGCAACTGTTTCAAAGTGTTCTTTACCATTTTGTTCTCTTCTTTGTTAGAGGAAGGTCATGAGTTCTAAAACATTTTTAGAGTCTATTCTGAGGACAGTATTTGTTTGTTTGTTTGTTTGTTTCAGCCTGGGAATTGAATCCAGCAGCATTCTATTTTTGAGCCACACTCCCAGCGCTATTTTATTTATTTGTGAAAAGAGTCTCGCGAAGTTGTAGAAGGCCTCACTAAGTTGCCAAGGATGGCCTTGAACCTTTGACCTTCCTGTCTCTATCTCTCAAATATTAGGATCACAGGCATGCACCACCACATCTAGCTCTGTCGGGCAACAGACTTTAAGCATGGAAATAGAAGAACAGATTTCCCGATGTGGGGTAGAGAATGGATTGGAGGTAGAAATAGCCTGTTGTAGCAAAGTATACTGGAGCCCTCAGGAAACTAAGCGGGTGGATCACAAGTTTGAGGGCAACCTGGGGAATTAAGTAAAGTAGTGTCTCAATATAAAAATGAACATTGATATTTAAGTGTTGTGATATTATTCATAGTAGCACAATTCACAACAGTCAAATTATGGAAACAATCTAGGTGTCCATTAACAGATAAACAGATCATAAAAGTATGGTATTTACACACAATGGGATTTTACTCAATGAACAAAATCATGACATTTGCAGGAAAATGGATGGAACTCTAGAATATTATGCTGAGATTAGCCAGTCCCCCAAACGAAATAGATATATTCTCTTCTATCTGAAGGCTAAAGAGATACTCAGAAATAAGGGTAACATTAGGTAGAAGACCAGAGACTCCAATGGAGTGATAAGAAGGGGTTTATGGGAGGGAGGATGGGGTGAAGACATAAAGAGTGTAACAATTGAAATAACACTGCATACGTATACAAAATTACCAACCCCAATCTCAATGACATGTACAGAGAGGGAAAGCTGGAGAGAGAGGGGTGGAACCAAGAAGGAAGTGCTCCAAGAATTATATGTACATGTGTTTTTTATCACTCTATACCCCAATGTGATGTATAATTACAATGCACCAAAGTAAATAAATGCTAAGTAAATAAAAATAAAAAATGAAAAGAGCTGGGGGGTGTGGCTCAGTGGTAGAGCAACATTGGATTCAATTCCTAGTGGAGTAGGGAGCCTGTTGTAGTAATCCAGAGGGAAGGTGATTGTAGGGCTGAAGTATAGGAGTGGCAGAGTAGGAGGAGAGAGATGGAAGATGGCAGAATCGATAAGATCCACTGACTGTCTGGGAATGAAGGGAAGACTGGGCCAGGGCAAGAGCAATTATGCATGGCGTCCAAGTGGCTGGTTTGAAGAATTTGGTACATGTTGGTGATACTGGCCCTTATATTTCTGTCTGAAATGTCCATTATATGCCAGACACTCTTCCAGCCACAGCCATGAAGAATTCTGTGGAAAGCTATGCACCATCTATAACACGCTTTGGGAGTTATCTAATCCGGCTAGAGGGTTGCTCTTTTGCAACTCCGCAAATTGAAGATAACTGTTATCTTGATGCAAAATAATTCTTGGATAATAATGCTTGTCTAGAGACTGGGAAATCTCATCCTAGCAGGTGCAGGAACTACTCTCTCCTGCTTACAGAAAAATCAGTTTTGCCTTCCATTTGCATATTTATTTTGCTATTCCCCATCCATAAATGTGTCTGTTAATTTATCCTTTTTTTCTTTATAACACTTGGGATTAAATTTAGTACCTGCCCATGCTAGGAAGTGCTCTGCCACTGAGATACATCCCTAGCTCTGTTTTTAAAATACTTTTATTGTTTCAATGTAATTATACATCATAGTGAGATTTAAAGCTATGCAAAAGCTATACAAACATATATGAACACATCACCTGGTGTATTTCCCTCCGTATTCTAGCCTTTATAAAATTTTATTTTGAGACACTGTGATATGCCTGCCTCAACCTCCTGCAACAGAGATCACAGGCATGCACCACCATTCTTTGCTTTTATTTTCCTTTTAGTCAGTTGTGACACTTTACCAGTTTTCTCATTAATGAGTCAAATGAAAAAAATTTTTTTTTTTGGTGGTACTGGGGGTGGAACCCAGAGGCTTTCTACCTCCAGGCTATACTCCCAGACCCATTTTGTATTTTATTTGGAAACAGGTTCTCACTAAGTCGCTGAAAGCCTCACTCAGTAGCTGAGGCTGGCTTCGAACCTGTGCGATCCTCCTGTCTCAGCCTCCCAAGCGCGGGGATTACAAGCATGCGCCACCACGCCCGGCTGAAATTTTTTTTTTAATTTTGGTGATACTGGGGATTGAATCAGGGGCATTCTACCGCTGAACTATATTTTCAGGGCTATTTTATATTTCTTATTTAGAAACAGGGTCTCTCTAAAGGAGGATCTCATTAAACTGTTGAGGCTGGCCTTGAACCTGTAGTCCTACTGTCTCAGCCTTTCAAAAGTACTGGGATTACAGGAGTGCACCACTGAGCCTGGATAAATAAACATTTTAGCTTGTGTTGTCTTTATACTTGTACCAGATAAATGATTTGACTATTTTTTGAAAATTATTATTTTTTTTAAATCCAAAACTATTGAAGTTGAACAACACTGTCTTCACAGAATTTATGTTCTAAGGAAGCATACAAAAAATAGAGCCAATAAATAAGCACAAACACATTTCAAAGTTTGTATTAGTGCTATGGAAGAAAACAAAGCAAAGAAATGAAATAGTGTGGATGTGGGTGGGATGACATGAAATTGGTGTTTAATAGGGGGTCATAGAAAGGCAAGAATGAGAGAGTTCTCTATAACAAACAGCACATCCTTACTTTGAACAATATTGGGATTGCTCAATATTATTATTATTATTATTATTGTTGTTGTTGTTGTTGTTGTTGTTGTTTTTATTTTGTGTGTGTAGTACTAGGGATTGGATCCAGGCATATTCTACCTCTGAGCCATTACTGTGCTAATGCAGCCCTAATTTATTTTTTGTTTTGAAACAGGGGCTCACTCAGTTCTTGAGAATCTGTGCTCCTCCTTCCTGTCTCAGCCTCTCAAGTACTAAGATTCTAGCCTTGCTCCATCAAGTCTGGTGTGCTCAAAGTTATTTGAAGGGATAGGCCACACTTAGAATCCTGTTAGTTTTCCTTGTGACATCATACCATAGTTAGGTCTCTTTGCTACCTTAATCAGGGCAAATGGAGGGTTTGTTACCCCACCTTGTCTTTTGTTTTTTTTTTCCTTCTTTTCCACTAGCAGGGAAGCCTGCTCCAACCTCCCTGCATCCCTTCTGATAAACATCTTATCTTGATGTACTGGGGACTGGTTTGCATTCAACAAATCTCTTAGTGAGCATGTCACAGCCTGGTTCAGAGATAGGATTATAAGCTTTCTGAAAAAGAGAATTTAGACTGAGGAAAGTTTCAGTGTGTACCAGAAACATTTTTTTTAAAAAATTGGGATCTCTCTCCGAACAAACTAATCGATTGAAAAGTATGAGTGGGATTTCTTCTTCTAATGAAAGGCCCTGTGCTCAGTACTGCAGGACATACAAAAGAGAAAGGCACTATGGAAAGAAATATTTTGCCTAGACTGGACAGGAACTCAGGTTATTTGTAAGAAGGAAATTAGAACAATTTTACCATCACATCTAAGTTTGGGGTGGGGGGAGATCCACGGAGCTTTCCCTTCTATGCCTGTGTAGTTTGCAGAGGGAAAGAAAAACTGAACATGTCATTTTTATGTGTGTCCTTCCCTAACAGTCTCCAATCCCTTTTGACCTGACTGAGAGTTTCTGCTCTTAGTAGTATTTTAGAGTTTTTAAAAATTTAATTTCTAAATCATAATTTCAGAACCCCAACCTAAGGAAATTGTTTTGTGTAATTGCTGCACTTGCCATCTGGATATTAGACACAGTTAATTAAAAAGCCATCAATTCTACTTCCAATGTATTCCCAGGGAAATGATGGAGGCGTTTGGAGGAAGCATTTCGCACACAATGGTTTATCCATGTATTATGCCTAGTGTGAGCCCTTTCCGCTGGAGCTATTAGTCACACACTGGGATTCATGGGGACACAGAGCTTGTTTTAATGGTGTATTTGTGTCTCTTTCACTGTTTTGTTCACCTTCTGCCATTTAGTTCTTGATGTTAGTGTCATGTACCTTGAAGATAATACTTTCGGATCTTTCCTTGAGCCTTTTCACCTCTGATAAACAGTGTCAAATCACTGGAGTCAGCTGGTGTTCCAGATAATTAATCCAGAAAGGCCACTGTATTTTGGTTCTATGGTTTGACCTTCACTATATGTTCAGATTGTCTCTCTATAGCTAAGTTATATGCACCTCAAACTGGAGAGCACTAGGCTTATAAGCAATTTCCATTCATGTTTATAAACAGATGCTAGACTTCTCGTGCCTGTTATTTCTTTCTCTTATGCAGTCAAAACTTTCTTGTTGATGTCTTGGAGAAGTTGTGAAAAACTGTGTTGTCTGGGCATAGTGGTATACACCTGAAATCCCAGCTACTCAGAGATGGGGGCAGAAGAACCACAAGTACCAGACAAGCCTGGGAAGTGTTTCAAAATAAAAACTGAATAGGGCTGGAGATGTAGCTCAGTGGTAGAGTTCCTTTCAGTTCAATACCCAATTCTAAAACAAAACAAAAAAGGCTGGAGAAAGAGCACGGAGGTATAGCATTTGCTTATCATGCACAAGGCTCTGAGTTCAATCTCCAGAGCAGAAAACAAAACTCCCAAACAACAATAACAACAACAATAACAACAACAACAACAACAACAACAACAACAACAAAACCCCACTACCCCACTATGATGGAACTTATGGATTCCTTTTTTTTTTTTTTTGTAGTACTAGGGATGGAACCCAGGGGCAATCTACTGCCGAGCTACACCCACAGCCCTATTTTTTATTCTTTATTTTTTTGAAACAAGGCCTCACTGATTTGAAACGGGCCTCACTATGTATCTGAGGCTGGGCGTGAACTGCGACCCTCCTGCCTTAGCCTCCCAGATGCTGGGATTACAAGCATGCACCACCATGCTCAACCAGAATTAATGGATTTCTGAAGTGGAAGAAGAGAAGATAGAGCTGAGAGGGAAAGCCTCATCGAAAAGCAAATGTGTACTCTGGTAACACAATGCATAAAATAATTACTATTCATTAACATCTTTGTTAGATAAATTGGACCGAGTGAGTTTAATTAGAGTTACTAAGTGAGGCTAAATTGCAGGAGGAGCAAGTTTTGACTGAAATAAAAAGGATGACACAGAACTTGACACATGTAAACGAAGTGCCAAGAGGAGCCAGCTTTGTGTTAGAAGGGTTGGACACAGATTTATTCAACAAGTATTTATTAGCTCAGGGACTATGGAGGAGGAGGATCATGGGAAGAGAGGTGAGTGCAGATGGGGCAAGGGAGAAAATAGATAACCTCTTTAGCATTTGTGTCAAAGGCTAGCCCCTGGGATGTCCAAAGGTTATGTTTTCTGCAAACATCTTATCTCTTCTTTGTTAGTTTGTTTGAAACCATACTGGAAATTCCTTTATCTGTTTCTTTTTATCTCTTCTTGATTCCTTTGCTTGTTTTTTGGCATATGGGCTGAGAGCAGCCAGTGAGATCTCTGAATTCCTGGCAACTTTTCATCCCTGAGGCAGAGAAGACATTTGGTTCACCTTCTCAGTTGCCTTGACTGGGCTCTGGGCATTTACATAAAGAGAAATTTGAGGCAAAAATAGAGGTCTACCTTGTCTTGTGTTTTACTGAGTAGATCAGGGTGTTAACTTCTTTTCCTGCCAGCTTCTTGAGAAAGAAAGCTGACCCTAAGACATCCCAAGCTAACCAAAGAACTGAAGATTACAGATGCCAAGGGACCTTTGAGCTACAAGATAGAACTGCATTGTATCAGAGAACTGCATTGGATCAGCAATACATACATACATACATACATACATACATACATACATACAATAAAGAGCAAGGCCGTTGAAAGGAAAAACCTCAACTGTATATTCTTGCAGAAGAGACTCAACACTGTTCCTTAGTGGACCAGCAAAACCCTCATATCACTTGTCTGATATCAGTAAATCAGTTGTTCTGAAAGAATGTGTTGTTTGTAACCTGGTGCACCAGTTATCAGTTCTGTGGCCTTGAGCAAAAACATAACTGCTACTGACTTAGTTTCCCGATCTCTAAAATTGTGATACCAGTGTCTATTTCACAGAGTTTTCAGAGTTACAGTTAACACTGGAGAAGCCTCATGTGGTGGTTTCACAAAAGAAGTTCCCATTCAATGTAATGTATTATGAGCAATGGGGAGATAATCCAGTTTCTTTCGTCAGCCTGGAAGATGGACCAGAGGTGGGGCTGAAGAACAAGGTACCCTAGTACCTGCACAATGGTAAGATGATTATCAGCGAAGTAGGAGATATTGTGTCGTGTACAAGAAACAATAAATCAAAATCTTTCAGATAAATGATGATGTAAAATTGATAAATTTTGATAAATTGATAATTTTGATAAAGTCAAACTAGGAGACAGTAGTTTAAAATTAGGTACACACATTTTCTTGTAGACTATAGATCTGCTGAAGAAGAAGCTACTTTGTCAAAGACAGAATGACAACAAATTTCATTTAAAGATACCTACTAGCTGGGCATGGTGACACAAGCTTGTAATCCCAACATTTAGGAGGCTGAGACAGGAGGACCATGGTTTGTGGACAGCCTCAGCTACTTAGTGAGGCCCTTTGCAACTCAGTGAGACACTATTTCAAAATAAACAATAAAAAATAAGCCTGGGGGTGTAGCTCAGAGATAGAATGCCCATGGGTTTCATTCTCAATAATGAAAAATAAATAAATAAATAAATATAAATGAAATAAAATAAAAATAAATAAAATATAAAAATTTCTATTGCTTTCATTTTACAATTCTAGAAGTGGGCAATACTTCATTCCTTAAAATAGAGTAAGTATTCCCCTGGGCAGAGAAGAGGATATTAGCTTTGTAGACAGAGAATGTTTAGAGGAAGTAAAAAGCAATGAAAAATTATCAGTCTATTAATTCATTCACTCATTCATTCATTCATTCATTCATTCATTCAGCAGTAATGGGGATTGCTCCCAGGGGCCTTCTACCTCTGAGCTACACTCCCAGCCCAATTTTTATTTATTTTTTATTTTAAAACAGGGCCTCGCTAAGTTTTGAAAGCCCTCACTAAGTAGCTGAGGCTGGCCACAAACCTGTGATCTTCCTGTCTCAACCTCCAAAGTGCTGGGATTCCAATTGTATACCACCACACCCAGCTTATCAGTAACTTTAAAGTTACATTCCTTGTAAAGCCAGAACAGAAAACAGAACTATAGGAAAATAACTGATAAGCCAGGTATGGTGGCAAACACCTGTGATTCAGTAAGAGAGAGGCTAAGACTGGAGGATCACAGGTTCAAGGCCAATCCCTGCAATTTAGTGAAATTCTCGGTAACCTAGAGAGACCCTGTTTCAGAACAAAAAATAAAAAGGGTGGAACATATACCTCGGAGGTAGAATGCCTCTTAGTTCAATCCCCAGTGCCAAAAAAAAGGAGAGAGAGAGAGAGAGAGAGAGAGAGAGAGAGAGAGAGAAAGAGAGAGAGAGAAGAATTAAGCAATTGATTAACATCAGGGTTACTTTTTGTGAGAATTAAAGGATCAGCAGTTTTATTATCAAGCTGATTTGGTTTTGGTTTGGTGACAATGAAACTCAGTATAAGCAACTTTATTTTGATTTTCAGTTGGGCAAGAGTTCGAAACAATGTCTCCTCTACTTTTTATATAAGAGCTCATTTTGTTAATTAAATCAATTAATTCTGTCTTTTGTATATTGATGTGGAGAAAGGGTTTTCTAGACACTAAAACTTCAATATTGGTTTAAATGTTCACATTTTCTGAGTGAATAGATTTGTGATATATCCAGGTAAAGCTCTTTTTCCTTTATTACCAAACCCCTGCTAATAGCACCATTTTTTAAATTGAGGCACATTCTATTTAGGATTTCTTTATCAGCATAGTGGCCCAAGGGAACATTTTTATGATTTTTTTTAATTGTGGCATATTAAGTTGGACATGGTGGCTCATGCTTATAATTTCCAGTACTTGGAAGGCTGAGACAGGAGGATATTGAGTTTGTAGCCAACCTCAGGAAATTACTTAGGCCCTCTCTAACTTAATGAGGTCCTATTTCAAAATAAAGAATAAATCCGGACGTGGTGGCGCACACTTGTAATCCCTACCCTTGGAAGGCTGAGACAGAAGGATCGCACAGGTTCGAAGCCAGTCTCAGCTACTTAGTGAGGCTTTCAGTAACTTAAGGAGACCTTGTTTCCAAATAAAATATAAGTAGGTCTGGGAGTATAGCCTGGAGGTAGAAAGCCCCTGGGTTCCATCCCCAGTACCACACAAAAATAGTAATAATAATTAAAAAAATAGAGCTGGGGTATTGCTCAGAGATAGAATGCCCCAGGGTTCAATTCCCAGTACAGCAAATAAATAAATTGTTTTATATATTACTTATTGTTTTATTTATTACTTATTTATTAATTATATAAAATATTTTATTTTATATAAGAAAATATTTATATAATTTTATATAATAACACAAAATTTATTTATATAAATAAAATAATTTATATAAATAATAAAATTTATATAAATAATAAATAATAAATATAATATTTATTATTAAATATAATAAATAAATATAAAATATATAAATGTATATATTTTATATATATAATAAAGTTTAACATTGTGGCCGTGTGTGTGTGTGTGTGTGTGTGTGTAGCCCTATTTTATTTTATATTTGGAAACAGGTTACAAAAGGGCTAACTAGTTTGATGCTGATGGCCTTCAACCTACAATCCTATCTCAGCCTCCCAAGTACTAGAAAAACAGACATGTCCTAAAGGGTTTGAAATGGAATGTCAATATAATTTAACTTGCCTTATGCTATTGACCAATGATATTGAGTATTTTTTTCATATGCTTACTTGTCATTTGCCTATTATCCTTGGAGAAAACTACTTGAGTACTTTGCACATTTTTTAAATTAGATTAATTAGGCATATATTTAAATTACTATTTTTGTTAAACTTCAGTCAAAGCCCCAGCAATGAAGCAATATAAATTCTTTTCCAAAAGAAAAATAACAGTAATTTAAAAAATCAGAGCTGGGCATGGTGGTGCATGCGTGTAATCTCCTCACTTGGGGGACTAAGACAGGAGGATTGTGCAGGTTCGAAGCCACCCTCAGCTACTTAGTGAGACAACAACTTAATAAGAAGATTTCCAAATAAAATATAAAATATTTCTGGGAGTGTAGCTGATAGGTAGAAAGCCTCTAGGTTCCAAGCAGTACCACAAAAAATATGTAAATAAAATAAAAAATCAGAGATGAACTTGAAGAAAATTTCTAGGGATCACAGAGAATAAATTACATTTCTCACTGGTATGGTGGTGCATGCCTGTAATATTAGTACTTGAGAGGTTGAGATACAAGAATCACAGGTTCACAGCCAGGCTCAAAAAGTTAGCGAGACATTGCTTCAAAATTAAAAAATCAAAATGGGGCTGGTAATGTAATTTGGAGTTAGAATGCCCTTGGGTTTAATCTCTAGTACAAATGTGTGTGTGTGTGTGTGTGTGTGTGTGTGTGTGTGTGTGCGCGCGCGTGCGTGCGCGCGCGCGCGCGGCGGCGCATATATGTTTTCTAAGTGAAAAGAATAAAAGGAAAAGGAAGAAGCAGAAAGCCGCAGGAAGAAGAAAAGACCATAAGAAATGCCATTTCTTGAGTCTAGACAGCTAGACAGAAAGGCTAAACTCAACAAGTGGCATTGATTGGCTAAGTCAAAGGTGGGGGTCAGGGGAGTGTTGTGCAGAACAAGACTGCAAATTGAGGGGGGGAAATCAAGAACTGTTAAGTCCGAATAATCATAGGTATGAAAATTCACATTCTAATAAAAACACATTCTAATAAAACACATTGTTGGTCGCGTGAGAACTTTTGAGAACTGATGAATAAAATTCATCCTGGCATTGTCATTTAACACTTGTTCTAAAATATTTTCTGATTTAGCTATTATTTAATTTTATAATATGCTTTCGATGGGAGCTAGGTGAAGTAGAATATCTCATCTCAATCAAACAAGACTCCTGCCTCAGAGCTCAAAAACAGGGGGCGGTGGCATGCCACTGCCATCTGGTGATGGTATGTTGCCATAGCAGGGTTAGATATTCCCAAACTTTAAAAAACCACTTAGGAATAGAATTGGCAATACTGAAGTGATTAAGTGATAGTGGCCCACGGGTTTAAATTGATAAGAGATTTAGCAAAAACACGTAAAGGTCAAAAAGAAAACTCTGAAAATACTTCCTTATGGAATTCAGAGTGGGGCAGAGACTTAACCATTTATTATTGGCAAAGTGGGACATTTTCATGGATATAGACAGTGTCTAGACTGAATGGTTTTATTGTCTTGGGGATCTGGTTTGCACTTGAACATGCTCTAAATGTACACAGATGAGAAAGTTATTAAATAAAAAGTACTACACCTGGGTGTGGTGGCGCACACTTGTAATCCCAGCATTTGGGAGGCTGAAACCGGAGGATCCTGGTTCGAGGACAGCCTCAGCTACTTAGTGAGGCCCTCTGCAACTCAGTGAGACCCTGTTTCAAAATAAAGAATAAAAATAGGGCAGAGGATGTGGCTCGGAGGTCAAATGCCCCTGGGTTCCATCCCCAGACCCAAAAAAAGTACATTTGATAGTAGATATTTTGTAAGCTATAAATCTCTCACTTTAAAGTTTGCAATGCTTTCATAATTTCATAATGCTTACATAATTTAATTTGCCTGAAAAAATAAGTTTGATAAATCAATTCCCATGATGGTTTTAGGATTAGTAGACCTTTGTAAAATATATTTTCTGGCCGGGCATGGTGGCACATGCTTGTAATCCCCGTGTTTGGGAAGCAGAAACAGGAGAATCGTGTAGGTTTAAAGCCAGCGGCACTGGCTTAAGAGACCCTGTTTCCAAATAAAAATATAAAATAGGTCTGGGAGTGTAGCCCGTAGGTATAGGGTTTCCAGGAACCCAAGTACCACCAAAAATAAATAAATAAATAAATAAATAAATAAATAAATATATTTTCTGGTGTTCAGAGTCTGTATCTCAGTGGTACAAGATGTATGTGGG
Organism: Muscardinus avellanarius; assembly: GCF_963383645.1. Lineage (NCBI taxonomy): Eukaryota > Metazoa > Chordata > Mammalia > Rodentia > Gliridae > Muscardinus > Muscardinus avellanarius. Next base: position 92,992,591 of record NC_137792.1, on the reverse strand, counting down.
GCCCTTAGTTCCATGTCTAGCACCAAAAAGAGAATAAAAATGTTATACTGGTAGCATAAATTTATTTGATGTAATACAGTCACACAAAATCAGTAAGGTGTGCAGGAACAAATGATTCAATAACTAGCTATCTTTTCTTGGGTGTCCAGATTTGGAAGGATTATCTTTCTCTGGTGTCATCTTAATGAGCTGAATAGAAGAAACAATGATGAAGTTGGATGAGAGAAACCTCTGTGCTACAAACGTAAACATCACAAGACTGGCTCTATGATCTAAGAAAAGCTAAAGTATTGCTTAGTTGTAAAGTAAACACACACACACACACACACACACACACACACACACACACATATATATATGCATATGTATATATGGGAAAATAAACAGCAAGAAATGAGTGCCTTAAATGATCTCTTATTGCTTGTATTTGAAGATTACTTAAGAAATATATAAAGAATATTATTTTCCTGAAGAAAGGTTAGATGATCTTCAATTTACAATGGTATTAACTCTGAATAAACCCATTGTAAATTGAAATTATTATAGGTTGAAAATGCATTGGCTCGCTGGGCAAGGTAGCATACACCTGTAATCCTAGTATTTGGAAGTTGCTGAGCTAGACCAGCTTCAGCAACTTAGCAAGACTCATAGAACCTAGCAAGATCCTGTTTCTCTTTTATTTTTGTGGGAAAGTGTAGCTTGGAGGCTAAATGCCCCCAGATTCAATCTTCAGTAACAGGGGGAAAAAAAGAAAAAGAAAATGCATTGGCTGTTTCTAACTTACCATAATTTGAAGTGAGAAGCACAGTCCACTGTGGAGTCTCACTTGTCTCCCTTTTGAGCTTGTGGCTGACCTGGAGCTGTGGCTTGCAGCTGCTGCCCAGCATCACAATAGAGAATCTGACTCATCCCTAACCCAGGAATGAAAACAAATGTAAAATTCAAGCAAAGCTTCTCCTGAATGGATATCCATTCACTAGATCATAAAGTTAAAAAAAAATCTTAAATCAGGCCATCTTAACTCAGAGCCTATCTGCATTTGGTTGAATATTAGTTGAAGTTGTGACTTAAATTTCTTTATACTGCAGGGATTGTTGGCACATGGCTATAATTCCAGTACTTGGGAGGCTAAGGCAGGAGAATGGATCACAGATTTGAAGCCAACTTCAGCAACTTAGCAAGACCTTTAGAAACTTAGAGAGATTGTGTTTTAAATTTAAATAAATAAGCTGGCCGTGGTGGCACACATTTGTAAACCCAGCACTTGGGAGGCTGAGACAGGAGGATCACACAGGTTCAAAGCCAGCCTCAACTACTTAGTGAGATCCTGTATCCAAACAAAATATAAACTAGGTCTGAGAGGTAGAAATACCTGGAGGTAGAAAGACCCTTGTTTCCATCTTGGGTTAGAATCATTGCTAGACTATCAGTAGGCCAACTGGCATATCTTCAGCTTGTGATTGAAGCAAGGCCATGAAAAGTCTTTTAAGCATTTCATTTAATATCAAGAGGGAATTATGGAAAAAATTGAATTTTCTTAATCTTTATTTTATTGTTTTGTTTTTAATCATCTGATGATATTAAACTAAGTCAGTCTCAGTCTCTCTCTCTCTCTCTCTCTCTCTCTCTCTCTCTCTTCTCTCTCTGTCCCTCCCTCCCCCTCCCTCTTCCCTTCCTCTCTCTCTCTTTCTCCTCCTTCTTTGTTGTATTGGAGAATGAACTTAAGGACATTCTACCATTGAGCTATACCCAAAGTTCTTTTTATTTTTATACCTTTTTATTTAATTATTGATACTGGGAATTGAACCCAGAAGCATCCTACCTCCAGGCTATACCCCCAGCCCTATTTATTTTTTTCAGATAATATATTAAATGTTTGTTTAAAACTTAATTCTCACCTAGAGCATGCAAAATACAAACTCCACAAAATGTTTATTTACTTTGTAGTTTACAAATACACAAAATAGAAATTTGCTTAAATTTATATTACATATTTATTAAGACAAGAAAGTATGTAGAAAAAAACACATTTGTTCTTTAAGGTATACTTGGGAGTAAACCATTGTACAAATTATTGCACATCTGAAACCACAGTGCATAACAGACTGTCTGCATAATAAAATGTTAAAGAAGTAAACCAGGTATATTTACCTAACTTAAGTCATAAAAGTAGATCAGCAGACAAAAACAGTTTGAGAGCTTTGGCTTCTTCCTTTGGCACCTTTAGAACCCACTTCACCAGAAGAAAATTCAGTATATATATTTTTTTACCTTTCATACTATCTCCCCCACCCTTCCTGGGGGAGGAACCCAGCTAGCAAGCACTACAATCATGGTCTGGTCAATATCCCAACAAGTCAGCTCATAAATGGATAATCAGAAGAAATGAGGAATCCAAAAGACAAAAAGCAAAATAACAGATGGGGTCTGTGACTGGATCTTACAGCATTCCAATACTAAATCAAACTTGAACATGCCTGGATTTACTGGAAATATCACTAAGTTGCTGAGACTGTCCTTGAGCCTGTGTCCTCCTGTCTTTGCCTCCCAAGTACTGAAGTTATAGGTGTGTGCCACCATACCTAACCTGAGTTGGTGTCAATTAAAAAACTTGAAAAAGCTGGGCGTGGTGGTGCACACTTGTAAACCCAGCATTTGGGAGGCTGAGACAGGAGGATCCCAGTTTGAGGACATCCTTAGCTACTACTTAGTGAGGCCCTTTGCAACTCAGTGAGACCCTGCTTCAAAATAAAGAACAAAAAAATAGGGCTGGGGGTATAGTTCAGAGGTAGAATGCCCCTGAGTTCCATCCTCAGTACCGCAAAAAAAAAAATTGATAAGAAAATTGATAGATGAATTAAATATTTTATTTTCAAAAAACTTTGTTATGCAATTACGTCATTTACAGGGAAATAGATGGAACTGGAAAACATTATGCTAATTGAGATTAATCAGTCACAAAAAATAAAAAATAGGATGCTCTCCCTAATATGCCAAAGCTAGGGAGAAAAGGAGTCATAGGAGGAACTGTAGACAAGGAAGGAGATCCTGCAGATGAGCAAACAAGGAGACCTAACTGAGGAGATGGGAGGGGAAAGAGGAAAATCCCCTAATGTATATGCTGTACATTAACAAACATATTAAAGTCAATCACTAAGCCAAACATGAAGAGGGAGGGAAGAGGGAATGGGGCGGGAATTGGGTAAGAGCTAAATAAGTGATATGTTGCATGTATGGCTCTACCATCTTGTACTCCATTAAGATGTATGACTAAAATGCACCAATAAAAAATTTTAAAAACTTTGTGTTATGGATAATTTAGAATGTACCTAAGTAGATAGAAGAATGTCCTATAGTCCTGGATATAGTCTTATATCCAGCCTCAATAGTAATTAATCCATCATATTTCATTTGTACCTCATCTAATAACCCTTTCTATATGTAAATACATATGTATGGTTATTTTTACTCTCATTTTACAGATGAGAAAACTGATTTATGGAGATTGAAGGCTTTATCCAGAGGTATCACAAATAGTGGTAAACCTTGGGTTAGAATAATTGCTAAACTACCAGGAAGGACATAAAAAATAAACATTTAATTTAATATCAAGGGGGGATTATGCAAAACCTTCTAAAAGAATAGGGCTCTCTCTCTCTCTCTCTCTCTCTCTCTCTCTCTCTCTCTCTGGGATTGAACCTAGTCATGTTATACATTTGTGCTAGACCCTCAGCCCTATTTTGTTTTCTTTTTATTTTGAAACGTGGTCTAAGTTTTGAGCATTTCACTAGGTTGCTGAGGCTCTTCTCAGACCTACAATCCTCTTGTTTCAGCCTCCCAAGTACTGGTTACATAGGCATGCTCTATCACAATAGGCAAGAAAACTCTCTTAAACAATTATAAAAATAAAATTATCAATGATCTCACCTATAACATAATTCATACTTGACTTAATGGCATCATATATCCCCAAATTATGCAAATTTCTAGTTGTCTGATAAATGTTAAATATTTTATATATTATATTTTGAAATAGGATCCAAAGAAAGTCTGCACATTGAGATTGATTGGTCCTTAAGTTTTTTTTTTAATTTTAATTGCCTCACTTTCTCTTTTCCTTTTTTTCTCCCCAAGGCTTGAAAAACCAGGTCATTTGTCTTGTAGAGTTTTCAAGCCAATATGGACATTACTGGTTGCCTTCCCATGGTGTGGTTTAACAAGTTCATTTGTGCTCTGTTTTTCTAGGCTTGGCCACTGGGAATTTTAGGTGTTCTTTGTGCTGAAAGAACTGCTGAATTACACCTGAATGATCCACAGCTGCTCACTTCAGCTCCTTGTTTACCTTTCCTCTCTGGAGCCTGGTGCTGTGAGGCAAGATGGCGCCAGTGCGGCTCCGCCGCTACAATGCAGGCTTGACTTCTGTTGTGGTCTCTGGTTGTTCTTCTAGTCTTTTTTTCTCTGTCCCTTGTGTTTACATTTTTTACTTCTCTGTTGCTAGTGTTTTCTGGCTATGAAAAGCGCTGATTTTGTGGCAACAGAGATCGAGTTTTAGCAGGACTCGTAAACGCTGCTTTTCTTGGTCGCCATCTTCCCAGAAGTCCTAATTTTATTCTTATAAAATAACTTATATCTGGTTTTCCCAGAACCACTTATTAAAGAGGCTATATTTTCTCCAATGTATGTTTTTGTCACCATTTTTAAGAAGCAAATAACTAGGTGGGTGAGTTTGTCTCTGTGTCTTTTATTCTGTTCTTTGGCCTGAATGTGTTTTTTCTGCCAACACCATGTTGTTTTAAGTTACTATTATCTCACAGTATAATTTTAAATCAGGTATTGTGATTCATCCAGCTTTGTTCTTTTTGTTCTGGATCGGTTTGACTATTCTGAGTCTTTTGTTCTTCCTATGAACTTTAGGATAGTTTTTTTTTTCTAGTTCTGTAAAGAATACGATTGGTATTTTGATGGAGATTATATTGAATCTGTTGGCAATATGGCTATTTAAAAATATTAATTCTCTATGGGCATGGTGGCACAAACCTGTACTCCTAGCACTTAAGAGGCTGATACAGGAGGATTTTTGGCTAAAGGAGAGCTTCAGTAGCATAGAAACACTTAGCAACCTAATAAGATCCTATTTCAAAAATCAAAAGAATTAAAATAAGGGCTGGGGGTATAGTACCTAGGTAGAATGTCCCTGGGGTCCACTCTCAGGTTCCTTCCCCCAAATTGATTAACTTTTTATCCTTGAACAAGCTCTGGAGGCCTTCCTGTCTTCTAGTGTCATCTTCAATTTCTTTCTTCATTGTCTATAGTCTGTATTACATAAGTCTTTCACCTCCCTGGTTAGGTTTATTCTTAGTGTGTTGGTATTTATTTTTATTTTTTGGAAAGTATTTTAAATGGTGATATGTTTTATATTTAAAATGTCTTCCTAGATTTCACAAAAAGTGAACAGACATGTTGCAGGTGGGTCTTGTTTGCTGAGGAGGGGTCCCTGGTGGTGTGGCCTTGGGATTACATAAAGCCCATTCTCCCCTTGTTCTCTCTATTGCTTCCGTGATGTGAGAGTAGAACCCTTGCTCTCTTTTCTATCTCCCTTTCTCCCTTTCTCTCTCTCTCTCTCTCTCTCTCTCTCTCTCTCTCTTTCTCTCTCTCTCTTTCTCCTCTCTGTCTCCCATTCCATACACTGCTCTCTACAAACTTCACCCAGCCTAACATGGACTGAAATCCAGAAATCTCTAAAACTGTGAGCAAATTAATCTTTCTTTCTCTAAATGGTGGTGGTCAAGTGTTTTTAATTACAGCACTGAGCATGCTTACTAAAAAATGACATTGGTCTTCTAATTTTACTCCCAGAAGATCCATTATTGGTGTATTGAAAAATTACTCATTTTTCATTTTTTGTATGCTGAGTTTATACATCGCTACTTTGCTAAAGTTGTTTATCATCTCTACAAGTCTGGTGTAACTTTTAGTGTCTTTGAATATAGATATATAATTGGCAAATAGGAATAATTTTCTTTCCTGTGTGTATTCTTTTCATTTCTTTCTCTTGCCTAAGTGTTCTGGCTAAGATCTCAAGTGCTATGTTAACTTTTGACAAGCAAACTCTTAAACCTGTGGATAGAGATATGTGTGTTTTTATTACCCTGAGTCTCAGTATGTCTTGGGCATCAGTTTATCTGATTTGAAATGAGAGACAGAGAGTTTATGAGGCAAATTATTTAAGTGGCAGTTTGTTAAAAGTGCTTCTAACAAACTACAAGTGTCTGTAGTTATGGAAATGTTCTATATCTATTTTGTCCAATATGATAAACATGTGTGACTATTTAGCATTTGAAATATGGTTTGTATGATCAAAATGAGGCTGAGGAAATGAATTTTAAGTTTTATTTAAATTATTTTGTATTTAAGTAACCATACTTGACAGGTCAGATCTAGAATACAAAATATGTACTTGGAAATATCAGGCTCCAGAGTATGATACCAGAAGCTGTGGTTTTTTTTGTTTGTTTTTTTTTTTGTTTGTTTGTTTTAACTCAGAGGCATTCTTTCTGTGAGCTATACCCCCAGCTCTTTTTATTTTGAAACAGTGTCAAAAGCCTGTACTTTTATTCATAACACTATACTGCTTTCTTATTTAGTATTTTAAAAATCTATTCTCATTTTCTTCATTGCCCTTGTGTGAAATGTTCCCTTAAGCTGGGCGCTGTGATGTATGCTTATAATCCCAATTCTTGGGAGGCTGAGACAGGAGAATCACAGGTTTGAGGCCAGCCTCAGGAACATAGGGAGATCTCTCACAACTTACTGAGACTCTGTTTCAAAATAAAACATAAAATATGGCTAGAGGTGTGGCTTGGAAGTAGAATGCTCCCAGGTTCAATTTCCAGTAAATCACACACACACACACACACACACACACACACACACACACACACACACACATCACAATGAATTTTATTGCTCATAAAGTTGATACTGAAGATTATGATACATTTAAGTACACACAGATTTATTATTGTGAACTCCAGAATTTCAGGCTTAATAATTTGGCAGAATTTAGCAAGGGAAAACAAAGCCAGGCTTGGAGAATAAAGTGGAAATCATGCTTCCTGCAGGTATCTACTCCCAAGAAGGTATAGTAGATGCCTTTAATTTTTTTATCCAAAGTCACCAGTCAAATAATGTACTCCTCTCATATCCCTGGCTTAGAATGATTAAGGAATAGACCAAGGCTGGGGGTATTATACTAATGGATGTTCTTCTACCTGGCAGGCTCTAAAGTGGAGAAGAAAGAGTTTCTTTTACTGGCCCTCCAGGACATCATGTCACAGATATTCACAGCAACCCTGAGAAGTAAATAGTAAGTTATTATTTTACTTGCTTTACCTTAGTGGAAGTTGAAATTTAGAATAATCATTACTCAGTAATGTTGAAACCGAGAGAGAAAAATGTCTCATTTTGTTTGAATTTAGACATTTCAGCCAATGAATGAGATGATGAATTTGTCTACACAACACTGTATTTTTTGCAAGCAAAACAGACTTTGATTCTAAATAGTTTTGTGACCAAGGATGTGACAGGAACATCTATCATCTTGTGTAGAGTTGGGATTATCTGCACCTTGGAATCTTCTACCTCTCTTGAAGGGTTATAAATAAATGATTTTAAAGGAAGAAAAGCAAAAGTAGATAAGCTTTAAAAAATGAATGTTACCATACTAAAGTTTCATAGGGAAAATAGCCAAGTAAACGTGAGTCAAAAAAATAAAAGAAACAAAAATAAATCTGAGCAGTGATCTGATGCTCAGTATGAGACAGAAAGCTTAATTTGGTCAATTAATATTGTGTTTCTGTAATAGTGATTAGACTTGTGAACATATTAAACCTTTCATATATTTTAGTTTTAAGTTAAATACTATATATGTGGTAATAGATACATAAAGTGTGTTATGTAAATGCATATGCAAGGAAGTTATCTCTCTTTTCTTCAGATGGGCAAACAGACCTACTTAGATCAAGTGACATCTATTTTCACACAATCACTTGCATGTGGTAATATCAAGATTTTTTTCTTTGCAGTACTGAGAATGGAATCCAGGAGTATTCTATCGTTGAGCCCTACTTTTTATTCTTTGTTTGGAAACAGGGTCTCACTGAATTGCAGAGGGCCTCACTAAGTAGCTGAGGCTGTCCTCAAACCATGATCCTCCAGTCTCAGCCTCCCAAATGGGGAGATTACAAGTGTGCGCCACCATGCCTGGCTGAAGATCAAAATTTGAATCCATGACATATGATTGTAGAACCCATACTCTTAGCTAGGCAATTCTACTAATCTGTCAGCAAAGAGCATAAATTGAGTTACTTGTAGTTGCAGCACATTCCAACAGGAAAAAATAAAATACATTATTTTATTTACCTTATTTTTAAGCTTGTAACACATTTAAGTGAACAAGGAACAATATTAAAAAGGCTTAAGAATGTTTATGGAACAAAAGTGAACACAAATGAACATATTAACAAGTACAAGCGTTTGAGATGAGCTAGAAAGAAAAAATGATGAGAGGGAGAGAGAGTTAAGCTGCCAAGCAGTCTAACAAGTCTGAGCTATTTAAAGATAGATGACCAGGCTGGGCGTGGTGGCTCACGCTTGTAATCCCCGCGCTTGGGAAGCTGAGACAGGAGGATCGCACGGGTTCAAAGCCAGCCTCAGCTAGGCCGGTGCTGGGGCCTCCGAGGCCGGGATTGGAATCCTGCCAAGGGGTTAGGCTGGTGCAGGGGCCAATGGCCAGCATCGGAGCCTGGCGTGAGGCAAGTTCACTCCTGCGGCCTCCAAGGCCGGGACCAAAGCCAGCTTAGGGGTTAGACCAGTGCAGGGGCCAGCGAGACCAGAACTGGGGCCTCCCATGAGGCAAGGCCACTGCTTGAGCCAGCGAGGTCTGGATCAGTCCACTGAGTAGCCAGGCCACTACTGGGACCATCAAGAGTGGGATCGGTACTTGCAACGCAGCATGCACAGAGAAATATCGCAGAAAATATAAATCAGACGCTTCTCTTAATCAGCAATAACTAGGAGGAAAAGGGCAACAGGAAGAGGTTGAGCTATAGAAAGGGCCCTATAGTGAAGCAACTAATGTGACCAATCAGAGGGTATGTAATACTGGAGGATGGAGCCTCTTTAAAATGCAGGAGGTACATAAACAAATGTATCAAAGTAAATCACCAAAGAAGTGTGGGATGGAGGGAGGGGGAGGGAATGGGACGGGGGCTGGAGGAGGGCTAATTGGATGATGTGTGCTTGTATATCCTCTCAAGTCTTGTACTCCAATATGATTGATATATGACTACAATGCACCAATTTAAAAAATAAATTAATAAAAAAAAGCCAGCCTCAGCTACTGAGTGAGGCTCTCAGCAACTTAGTGAGACCCTGTTTCCAAATAAAATATAAAATAGGTCTGGGAGTATAGCCCGGAGGTAGAAAGCCTCTGGGCTCCACCCCAGTACCACCAAAAAATAAATAAAAATAAAAAAATAAAGATAGATGAGCTACCCTTGGAGGAAGTAATTTCCCACCATGGGAGGGCCTTTCCATACTGGCTCAATGAACAAATACTTTGTAGATAAAAATGAATTTTTTATTTATTATTTTTTATGTTCATTGGTGCATTATAGTCTCACATCATAATGTGAATCTTGTTGACAATGGCATATATTCACACAGTACTTTGTGCTCTCCCTAACCCTGGTTCCCCATTCTTCTCCCTCCCAATACTATGTGTCCAGGTCAACAATGTTATATTCATATGTATACATATATTTGAACATAGCTTTTACATTAATTAACCTCAGCCTTCTTCCTCTCCTACCCTTCCTTTCTGGCTTTGCTTAGGTTCCCCTCAATTATCTGTGGTTCCTCTGGTATCCCTAATACTCCCTAAAAATCCCTCCTATCCTGAGTTTCTATTATTTAGTCCGTTTATTCTGAATAGCTAATATGTGCCAAGTATTGCAGAATGAGACATACCCTCAAGGATCTCACAGTATAGTAAAGCAGAATATCTGTACCTAACCCAAAGTGGGAAGGGAGATTTAAAAAAGAAAACTGAAAATTTTCCTAGATGTGATGCCTAAACTAACTCTTGAAGGAAGAGTAAAATTTAGCCAGGTATTCCTTTATCAGTTGTAAAGTAGCAAACTACCTCAAAACCTAAAACAACAAATAGTACATTCTATCTGTGAAAGTTGCTGATAGTAAGGTGAAAATTTTTCATCAGATCCAGACAAAACAATAAGAGAGAGGAACCCACGTGTATCTCTCTGACATAAAAATTTCTATACCCCTACAAAAATGATCATTTCTACATGCACCCCATTCCTTGTACACCTCATGAACATGCAGAGATTTCTGTTTCACAGTCCATCTTTTACATTATGACGGCAGCAATTCAGACAAGATGCTTTCAACATAACACTGGCCCAGCAATAGCACCTCTTCCAATGAGCTAATATTAACTTTCTACTTTGGATTTCTAAGACCAATGAACTTTGAAGACAAGTATTTTATGTCAATTTCTCCTTTTTTGTCTTTAAAAGCCTACTCTTGTGGTGCATGTCTGTAATCTCATGACGATTCTTGAAGTTGAGGTAGGAGGATCACAAATGTAAGGCCAGTCTGGGAAAATTAGTGAAACTGTGTCTCTAAAAATTAAAAAGTCTTGGAATGTAGCTCAGTGGTAGAGTATCCCTAGGTTCAGTCGAAGGAGAAGGAGAAGGAGAAGGAGAAGGAGAAGGAGAAGAAGAAGAAGAAGAAGAAGAAGAAGAAGAAGAAGAAGGAGGAGGAGGAGGAGGAGGAGGAGGAGGAGGAGAAGAGGAGGAGGAGGAGGAGGAGGAGGAGGAGGAGGAGGAGGAAGAGGAGGAGCAGGAGGAGGAGGAGGAAGAAGAAGAAGGAGGAGGAGGGGGGGGAGGAAGGGGAGAAAGATAAAGTATTCACTTGCCTCTACCTCTTTGAATATACTTCTAGTTTACCATGACATGCATACTCCTAGACCTTTACAATGTCCGCAATTCCCAAATAAGTATCATTATTCTTTGGAAATTTCTCTGTTCTTTAGATTGACAAAACTAATAATTTTGTAGGTCAGAAATTAGGTGAGGCTTAGTAGGGCAATTCATCTACTCTTTACTTGAGGTTACTCAATGGTACTCCTTGGTAGCTGGGCTGCCCTGTAGAGCCCAATACATTATCACTAACATGTCTGGTATCTTAGAGTAAATGGCTTTAAAGACTGTTCTCAACTGAAAACACCCCCCTTTTCATGGAGATTTAGGGATTTTGATATGATCCATTTGGCAGAATAAGTGGATTCTTACACAGTAGCTCAGGGCTCATAGAAACAGTGTTTTTTTTTTTTTTTAAGGGATCAAGGTGAAGGCCACAAGTCTTATAACTTAGACTTAGAAGTCAAGCAATATTACTTCCAAAAAAATCTATTAATTTCACAGAGATCAATGTGAGAGGGTACACAGGTGTGGAAATATTGAGATGGAATATCTTATTGGAAGCCATCATGGAAACTGTTTATCACATCAGGCTAAAAATTTCGGCAGACTGGGAGAGAGCAATATTAAACTTGAGGGAATATTTCTTTTTGCTGTTTTTTTCAAGTTACTGAGAATTGAACCCAAGCACATTCTATCTCTGAGCTATATACCCCAACCCTATTTTATCTTTTATTTTTATTTAATTTTATTTTTGGTGGAACTGGGGATTGAACCCAGGGGCATTCTACCTCTGAGCTTCACCCCCAGCTCTATTTTTATTCCTTATTTTGAAACAGGGCCTTTCTAAGTTTCAGAGGGCCTCACTAAGTTGTTGAGTCTGGCCATGAACCTGCAATCCTCCTGTCTCAGCCTCTTAAGTATTAGGATTACATGTGTGTGCCACCACATCTGGCCTAAAGTTTATATGTTGATGTTTATCTATTTATTGTTTTGTCTTATATTTCATCTGTTTTATTACTTGAACAGGCAAGGGCCATTTCATTTCTTGGGCTACCTGAGAGAATCTTAAAACAAAATATTGGGATTTGATCATTTTCATAGTTCTAGCACCTGGCACATATCTGGCACATAGGAGGTACTCAGTAAATGCCTTCTTGTACAATACAAAGTGCTATGTAGATGCATGATGACATTTATTATTTATTTATTTTAAAAATCAGAGTTATGGTGGTAGCTTATATATCTCAGATTTTCCATGAGATGTTACTATCCTGACATAGCTGGTGCCCCAGGCATTCATACAACTGTGCAATGTGTCCCAAAAGCTTTGTAAAACAGGCTGGGGAGCCCAGTCTTCCTGCATACATTGTGGATTGGAAAACCTAGCTTCAATACTTTAATACAATTTACTTAGACACTCTCAGCAAGTTAATAGTCATTTTTGATGGTACTGGGGTTGGTGGAAACCCTTCTACCTCCGGGCTACACTCCCAGACCCATTTTTAGAGTTTTTAAATTTGGAAACAGGGTCTCTTAAGAAAGCACGGCTGGCTTCGAACCTGCATGATCCTCCTGTCTCTGCCTCCCAAGTGTGGGGATTACAAGCGTGCGCCACAACGCCCTGCTAATAGTCATATTTTAAGTAGAATAATTTCAGACATTTATTAGTTATTCTATGTTATTATTTTGAGGTTTAATGGGATACACTGCAATTACATCCGTGAGCTTTCAAATCAGTAAATATAGGTGACCGATGTGTTCCTTCATTTGGAGGGTCAGAAATAGATATATTCGGGAACTTTTGGTTCACAAAATTCTTAAGATAGTTTGGACAGAGGATGTAAGGGACTATCATAATAAAAAAGAGGTGTGAAGTTTTTGATTGTTATCAGAAGAGTAATTACCAGCAAACTGCCACATTTATAGAGACAGCAACAGATGTGTGACAGCTGGGTTAATTGAACTTTTGGTAGGCCAGTTTTCTGTATGAAAATATTGCATGTGCACACTATTCAGGAGAAAGCAAATGTGACCAGTGAATTGTCAAATGAAGATAATGAATATCACACAGAGAATGTACTGATCTACTAAACTTAATGGTTTGTTTTTCTTAGCTTGCAAGATAATTTGGCAATCAACTTCTGATGGTGTGGTGAATACATTTTATGCCTAGAGAGCACATACTATTATAAAATTATATGGCAAAGAATTTTCTATTTTTAGCTTTTATGTGGAGGGGTTGCAAAATGAATGTTGCCATGAATTTCTAAAGCTACATCCCCATCCCAGCACCATCATGTATAAACATAAATGGCATGAAAAACAGTGAGTTTGACACTTTCAGTGACTCAGATAGCTAAAAGATTTTCTAAGCCTTTGCACATGTAAGAAAGAGCTCTTCTACCTGGCCCTGGTGGTACACACCTAAAATCCCAGTGACTGCAGAGGTTAAGGCTGGAGAATTGCAAGTTCAAGGCCTGCCTGGGACATTTAGAGAGATCCTGTCTCAAATTTAAAAAAAAATGGCTAGAGAAGTAGCTCAGGGGTACAGTTTCCCTGGGTTCGCTCCCCAGTACTGCAAAAAAAAAAAAAAAGAAGAAGAAGATCTAGTCACTGACTTGCTACTTAATAATTTAGAGACTATGAATAAACTAATGTTCACCTCTCTGGGCTTCACTCAGACACATGTCTTTAAAATTAGATGATATGACTAATGCTTTCATATACACTATTGAGGCTAAAAAGTAAATGAAACTACCTGATTTCAGTCATGAGGATCTACTTTGTTCTTCCAAATGCATATCATTTGTCTCTGTATTACATTGGTCTGTGTAATTTCTAGTAACTGCTTACACGAAGGCAGCTGCAAGGGTTTGTCCAAGTATAGATAGTTATCACCCACATATTTCCAGTATAGTGAATCAGTAGTGCTTAAACTTTAGTCTTCATCAAAATCATCTGGAGAGCTTGTTGGAAATTCAAATTCTGGTTAGCAAGAGAGGTACCACACTTAGAAATAATACAATATACACTAAACGAGTTCCTGAGTTTAACTCCTCTATCACTTATCAGCTCCATATATAACTCCCAATCTTCTCAGATGTCACTACCAACTACCTGATCTAAATACTCTGTGTTCTTCCCCTCAGTGATAAGGTTGAGATCTCAACTCAATAAAGTAGTCGTTCATTTTGTACTCTTTTTGGGTACTGAAATGCTTCCCAGGGGTGGTTAGCATCCGTTTCCCTTACTGCACAGTTTAAGTTATCCAGTGTGCAGCTATTCTGTCTTTCTCTCTTCCATTTTCCCTCTCCTCTTCAGACATGGCTATCCAAATGTAGTTAATTTGACTAAGAGCTTCAGTGTTAATTACTTTTTGAATTTACTCTTTTTAAAGCTCTTGTAAGCTGGGCGTAGTGACATCACATGCCTATAAGCCTAGTACTCAGGAGGCTGAGACAGGAGGATCGCAAGCTTGAGGACAGTCTTAGCAAGTACTGAGACTCTCATCAACCTAGTGAGATCCTATTTCAAAATAAAAATAAAATAGGGCTGAGGGTGTAGCTCAGAGGTAGAATGCTTCTGGGTTCAATCCTCAGTGCCAAAATAAATAAATACCTTGTAGCTTTCTCATTTATGTGCATGAACAGTGATGCATCATCTCATGTGCAAAGCTGAGAGCACCCTACAGCTCCATTCCAACTGTCTCAATCTGCCCTAACAAATTGCATTCAGCATTTTGCTTTACCTCATTTGTTCTGTGTGTGGGGTTCAAAAAATTAGTGGAGAATTTTCAGAAGAAACTATATTTGGGCTGAGCTCTGAAGAATAGGTCAGGATTTCCACACAGCTAAAAAGGGTGTTCCACTAAATTATTTTCAATTTCGCATAAAATGAAGTTTTATTTAAATATGTTCTCCTGCTTATTAACACTGTATTTTTTTCTGTTCCCTGTCATTCTCCAAGTTGCTCCCCATTTTGATTCTGCTGCCATTATATCCTGGTGAATAAATGCTCCATCTATTTCACATTATGCCTCATTGCTATGAATTATTATATATACTATAAGTAATGGCTTCAGTTCCTAGAAAATAAGAGATAGACATTTTTCCTAAAGTGCTTTATTTTTACTTTTTCATTGTTTTGTGATACTGTGAATTGAACCTAGAATTGAACCTAGAGGCATTCTACCTTCGAGCTACACTCCAACACCAATTTTATTTCTTATTTGTAAACAAAGTCTCACAAGGTTGGATCCTCACTAAATTGCTGAGGCAAAATTTGAAGCAATGCAAGATTCATCAAAAATCTCATACTCACAGAGCTATAAATGTAGCTGTGTAAAACAATTCATAGATTGTTATTATGGCATTGACAAAAATCAGTCTCACTTCAGCTTCCTGGAATTCTTCATTTTTTTCTGAATACATTTTAAATTAAACAATATTAAAATATTTGAAACCTCAAAAAAAGGGTGTTCCAGAAAAAAGCAATGGTGTGAGAAAATGCATAAGAAAGTAAAGCCTTTGTTCAAAAACTTTAGTGTGGCTGCACATGGTGGTACACATTTGTAATCCCAGCATTTGAGAGTCTGAGACAAAAGGATTGCAGTTCCCGAACAGCCTCAGCTACTTAGTGAGGCCCTTTGCAAGTCAGTGAGTCCATTTCAAAATAAAGAATAAAAAATAGGACTGGATCTGCCTCTGAGCTCCATCCCCAGTACTGAAAAAAAAAAAGCCTTAGTGTGCACAAGAGATACTCAAAGTTTTTGTTCAAAGTGCAAATTCCTGTGACACACTAAGTGGAACACTGATTAGATTGGTCTAAAATAGAATAAAGGGATATATATATATATATATATATATATATATATTTTAATAAGTACTAGAAATGATTTTTATATAGTAACATGGGTAAAACTTTACAAACAGTAATCAATTAAAATATAGTCTATACTTACAATACAGAGATCAACTGTGTACTTTAAAATACACCACTTTGATTCAAGAAAATTAATTTTTATTGAACAATGACTAGGAGTTTTTGTCTTTCATAGAACAAAAACTTTTTTGGACAACAGCATTGGCATAACTAAGAATATGTCAGAATTGCAATTTATGGAGTCTTAACCAAGACCTATTGAATCAGAAATTCTGGAGTGCAGAATCTGAATTTGGACAAGCTTTCCATGGGTTTCTGATGCCTGAATTTGAGAATCACTTCTTCAGAATGCTGAAGATTTTGTGGAATATACTGGACCTCTACATTTACAATTAGATTCTTTCAGTCAAAGTTATTATTTTAAAAGAGGTTTGAGAAAGACATAATCTTTCTCAAACATAAAATATAGGGTTAATATATTATAGAGCTAATTTCTTATCTCTCTCTTAATACTTTTATTGGTGCATTGTAATTATATATCATAGTGTGGTTCAAAACAATAGAAACAAACATGCACACAGCACTTGGTATGTTTTCCTCTGGATCCCACCCTATACATGTTACTGAGTTTGATAGTGATATCTTTGTATATGGACATAGCATTATTTGAACTGTTTCCTCTATCATTTCTATTTTATCACCTCCCAACCTCCTTTCCTCAATTATTTGTCCATTTTTTCCTTCCTTCCCCCTCCCTCTTTTTTGTTACAGTACTGAGGACTGAACTCATAGGCACTCTACCAATGAGCCACACCTCTAGGCCTTTAATTTTTTTTTTTTTTTTTTTTTTTGCGAAAGGGTCTTGCTAAGTTACAGGGGTTGGCCTTGAACTTGTGATCCACCTGCTCCAGCTTTCCCATCACTGGGATCACAGGTGTGCAACGCTGTGCCTGGCTAAGAGCTAACTTCATCATCCTGAAGAAATTTGAAATAATTTTCTTGAAAGATTAGTAATGATTTGAATTTAAAAAGAGTATGTAGCCATGTTGGAGGTAGGATTTGGTTAAGGAGGGGTCCTGAAGTCTTGTTCCTTCTCTTCCTATACTTTCCCTTACTTTTATGATGTGAGAGCAGAGTCTTCTCTTTCCCTCTTTCTCCTTCCCACCACCATCCCTAAGCCCTGCAGACCAGGCCTGACTTGGACTGAACCTATAAAATCTACAGAATTATAAACAAATAAATCTTCCTTACTCTAAGCTGTGTATGGTCATGCTTATTCAGTCACAGCAACAAGAATATTGACTGAGATAAAGACATTACCTAATTTTATTTTTAAAGGAATGAGGACTATGGGATGATTTTATTTTTATATGAATTTCATGTAAATTATACATATTTGTTACCACTGTCTCAACATAGATGTAACTGACATATAAAAATACATTTTAGCTGGGCGTGGTGGCGCATGCTTGTGGGAGGCGGAGACAGGAGGATCGTGCTGGTTTGAAGCCAGCCACACTGGCTTAAGAGGCCCTGTTTCCAAAAATAAAATAGATCTGGGAGTGTAGCCCGGAGGTAGAAGGGCTTCCAGGAACCCCAGTACCACCAAAATATAAATACATACATACATACATACATACATACATACATACATACATTTTATTATATCATGTAGCAGTGGGTTTACTTTCTTTTTTTGTGGTGCTGGGGATGGAGCTCATAGGCTTTCTACCTTGAGGCTACACTCCCAGATCTATTTTATATTTTATTTGTAAACAGAGTCACTCTAAGTTGCTGAGAGCCTCACTAAGTAGCTGAGGCTGGTTTTGAACCTGTGCAATCCTCCTGTCTCAACCTCCCAAGTACTGGGATTAAAGCGTGTACCACCACGCCTGGCTCTAGCAGTAGTTTTTCAGCCTTTGCTTCACATTAGAATCTTCTGGAGAGGTTTTGGAAAGTGAATACCTAGATGCACCCCACCCTTCTGATTTAGTTAATCTCTATCAGAGCACATATCAGAGCACATACATAATATCTTTTAAAAGTTCCCACAGAGGTTGTTAAGTAACACCCAGTTTGTTGTGTTTTGTGTTTTGTTAGTTTTTTTGGAGGGGAGAGATATTACATTCATTTTTAAATTTTTACTTTTGGTACTATTTTTGGAATTGAACTCTACCTCCAAGCAACATGCTTAGCACTTTTTAAAAAACAGTTTTATTTTGAAACAGGGCTTCATTAAATTGCTGAGGGTCTCAATATAGTGTTTTAGTCTAGCTTCAAACCTGTGATCTCTTGTCCCATTCTCTCATGTACTGGGATTACAGGTGTGTGTATCACATCACCTGGCAAAGATAGCACTTTAGATATATTATTCTGGCAACAGGATATCTATCAACAGACAGAACAAAGTTGGCTAGGAAAACTATAGGTATTATAGAGGCAGGCCACTGAAAATAATAAATGGAATAATGCCATGATTATAGTGGGAAATGACATAAGAGAATTTGTGAAAAATAAAACAAAAAATTTTATTAAATATCTACTATGTGCCATAAAAGTGTATTGGGGATATAGCCAGTGGTAACATACAAGATACTTACTAACTGATGCAAGGATGCTCAAGTCCAGTAGATTTTAACAGTGTTTATTGATTATCAGTCGGTCCTGGATAAATCACTGCTTCATCTGACAGTAAACAAAACAGTCAGTCTTCACAAAATTTACATGTACAAAAATGAGTATGTTTAGAGCTACAGTATCATGAGAGAAACAATAGCCCACATAGAGTTATGACACTAAAAGTTATCGCTTGAACAATATGTAGAATTAGTTTGAGCCCTTAAAAATAATTTTCTGAGTTCCCATTTCTTTTTCCTTGTATTTTACACTAAAGTTCCACTTCTGGCTCTTGTTGCTTACTGTCATTGATCTTCACCACCATCCAAACTGATTATCTGCATAGATTGGACCTATTTACTTCTTGTTACCTTCCATTGCCAAATTTAAATAGGCCCTTTTCAAACACTTTCAAAATGGATCTGTCACATCCACTACGTGTGACAGATCAAACAGTAGTAATATTTGAAGCCATGCCATGGCATATGGTATATCAAGGTTTTCAACTTGGCTTTTAAAAGACAGGAATGGAGAGGAAATAAGAGAGGGAAGGAGGGGGGGTGGGGTAAGGGAAAGAGAGGGAGAGGGAAAGACAGAGAGAGAGAGAGAGAGAGAGAGAGAGAGAGAGAGAGAGAGAGAGAGAGAGAGAGGAGAGGAGAGAGAGAGAGAGAGAGAGAGAGAGAGAGAGAGAGAGAGAGAGAGAGAGGAGATAATAGTAAGAGCTTGCAAAGTAGGTTCATGTTTACTAGCAGCTGTTTACTAGTAGCTAGAGAAGAAAATTGTTTTTAGGTCAATTTTTTTTCAAACTCTTAGTGGATGCACTTTTGCATAAACAGTGGGGTCACCTTTGTAGTAAATCCTTTCTGCTTGCTTTTAAAAATGCCTGAAAACAGCTGGGCGTGGTGGCTCATGCTTGTAATCCCAGCATTTGGGAGGCTGAAACCAGAGGATTGAGGTTCCCGGACAGCCTCAGCTACTTAGTGAGGCCCTCCACAACTCAGTGAGACCCTGTTTCAAAATAAACAATAAAAAAATTGGGCAGTAGGTGTAGCTCAGAGGTAGAATGCCCCTGGGTTCCATCCCCAGACCCGCCAAAAAAAAAAAATTCCTGACAACACCAGACTGGATGTTTCTTCAAGCTGTTTCTTAATCACCTTTAAGCAGGTACAATTTACAACTTTTTCTTTAAAAGTGCCATTTCATACACACACACACACACACACACACACACACACACACACACATACACATACACACATTTTTTTTTTTTGGTGGTACTGGGGTTCCTGGAAACCCTTCTACCTCCAGGCTACACTCCCAGACCTATATATTTTATATTATTTATATTATATATTATATTTTATTTGGAAACAAGGTCTCTTAAGCCAGCAAGGCTGGCTCCAAACCAGTGGGATCCTCCTGTCTCCACCTCCCAAGCACAGGGATTTCAAGCATGCGCCACCACGCCTGGCCACGCACACACATCTTAATCATTAAATACTGGCAAATGAACAATGTTATTGAAAACACTAGAGATGGTCAATTTTTCAGTGTACCCACTTTTAAAACCACGTTATTTCATAAGACTTTTATATACAAACACAAAAATTTATTTTCTAAAATTAAGTTTGTTATAAGAAATACTTCGTATTCTCAGAAAAAAAATTTAAAAGTGAACTAAAAGTACCCATATTTCCACAACAGATATACAAATTAACAAATAATTACTTCAAGCCGGGCGTGGTGGCGCACGCTTGTAATCCCCGCGCTTGGGAGGCTGAGACAGGAGGATCTCACAGGTTCGAAGCTAGCCTCAGCTACTTAGTGAGACCCTGTTTCCAAATAAAATATAAAATGGGTCTGGGAGTATAGCCCGGAGGTAGAAAGCCTCTGGGTTCCACCCCCAGTACCACACACAAAAAAATTACTTCAAATCAACACTTTTTTCTGTACATAAAATATTTTGTGTATTTTATATCCTAATTTTATTTATTTATTTATTTATTTATTTATTTATTTATTTATTTGGTGGTACTGGGGATGGAACCCTTCTACCTCCGGGCTATACTCCCAGACCTATTTTATATTTTATTTGGAAACAGGGTCTCTTAAGCCAGCTGAGGCTGGCTTCGAACCTGCGCGATCCTCCTGTCTCAGCCTCCCAAGCTCCACGATTACAAGCGTGCGCCATCACGCCCGGCTTTTTTATCCTAATTTTAAATCTAACATCATTTATTGAGCATTCTTACTTGTCTCAAAATATTTTTCTAAAACATAATTATTGTTGTTACATAATATTCTGTCATATGGGAGCACCATTCTTTAGTTTACAATTTCTGCATGGTGTCTTTATATATAGAATATTTTTAACTATATTGTCATAAAAGAAACCTGTTTTTTCTGCATTTCTAATTTATATCCTTTGGCTATAAATTTACACTTGCAGTTATGGGGACCAAGTATGTGAATATTTATAAGATTATGTATTTTATTATTTCAGAAAGTTATATGTATCTACAGAGCCAATAATATATGAGAATATCTGACTGTATTATCACTAGAATAACCTATTACCATAGGAGAAAATTAGCAATCACTTTTGCTTCTATTAATCTGACTAACCAGGTACCCAGACAATCCCTTCCACTAAAAATAAATAAATATTAGAGTAAAAATATTTTATATATATTTTGACTGTGTATATAAGCTGATGTGAAATTATTATATAGTGGCCAAATAAAGGCAGAGAACCAAAGGGCTCAGCAATTTTCTGAAGTCAGCTTTTAACTTAGGAGCTAAGAAACTTAAAACTTGGGTTTTCATAATCTGTAGTTCAAAGAATAGGAAAATCTAAAAGGAGGTACTCCCACAAAGCGTGGCTTCTGAAAAGTGACATCACATTTTAAAGATTACCTAGAAATAAATCTGTTGCTTGTCCAGGAGATAACAAATAAAATTGTACCACCTGCTTGAGCCTTGACGCTGAGTAGAAGTGTGAGGCAATCTGTCAGATTTTGTAATTGCAACCTGTTTTTAACATGGGCTTATAGCCCGAATACATATAAACTTGTTGGCTAAAAGACAAAAAACCCTACAGCTAAGCCAAATGTGGTGTTATACTCCTGTAATCCTGGTAGTTGGGAGGCCAAGACAGGAAGATTGCAGGTTTAAGACCAGCCTTAGCAATTTATCAACAGCCTATTTCAAAATAAATAACGCTGATGATGGAGCTTGGAGGTAGATTGACTCTGTGTTCAACCTCAAAAACAAAACATAAAGCAGAGTATTAACTTCAAAGCAAAACCAGACTAATTGTTCTTCTAAGAACTTAGTAGAATCAAACTCAAATCTATTTTTGAAGGAACTCATCTTCATCTCAGGACAAAGATAATTTCTATTGATAATGATCAAAGAGAAAACAGTAAACTAATGACTAAGAAAGACACCACAACTGAGAGAAAGTCAGAAAAATAGACAACAGAATAAGATTCCCATATCTTCAGTTTTGGAACTGTATGATTCAAAATATAAAATAAGCATGTTTTCTTCATTTCAACATATTATAAAGAAAAAAATCAAAATTATGAGTAAAGAACAAGTGAATATAAAAGGAACCCATAAAGAACTTGTGGAAACACAACATAGTATAATAGCAATTAGATATTTAATGAATGGTTTAACAGTGGGCTGTACACAATTACATAAAGTTTTAGTGAACTGTAGTAAAGAACTAAAGAAAATGTACAGAATACAGAATACAGCCCCAAAAGATGAAGACATGGGAAATAAGGAAGAGGGGTCAGTAGACTTGGAGACTAGGCTGTGAAGAACTAATATACATTTACTCAGAGAATCCAAAGGAGAAAGAGAAAATAGTACAGGGAAAATACTTGAGAATATAATAGTTGAACATTTTGTCAAATATAATATAATCGTTGAACATTTATTAAGGACTAAAAGTTTGTGTCCACCCAAGTTCATACACTGAAATTCTAACCTCCCGTGTTATGACATTAGGGCTTGGGGCCTTTGGGGAGGTGATTCAGGTCCAAAGGGTAAGTCCTCACAAAAGGGATTAGTACCATTATAAGAGAACACAGGAAACTCTGGTGCCCTTTTACTTTTATAAGAGGATAAAATGAGAAGCTAGTAGTATGCAACTCAGAAAAGAACATTACCCAAAACAAATCATGCTGGCACTTTGGACCTCTGAGTAAGAAACTTTGTTGTATAAACCACCTTTCTATATGATACTTGGACATAGCAGCCCAAACTGACAAAGACACTATTAAGATATCAACACATGGATTCTAGAGGCCTACTTAGTCCCAAGAAAGATTAAAAAAAAGAAACACCTAGAAATATGAAACATGTTGAAACTATAGATCACAACAACTAAGAAGACATAAAAATAACTGACAAGCTAGAGCTCCCTGTCCAACCAAGAGATCTTTCAGGGATAACAAAAAAAAAAGTAATTTAAATGAAAGGTTTTTCTAGGGATGATGGCACACACTTGTTATCCCAGTACTTGTGAGGCTGATATAGGAGGATCACAGGTTAGTGGACAGCCTCAGCTACTTAGTGAGGCCCTCTGCGACTTAGTAAGACCTTGTTTCAAAATAATAAAAAAATCAAAGGTTTTAAAAGCAAGAAAAATAGTGAAGAAATAAAATAACAAATATATAAGCAAACATTGAGAATTTTTAAACAATAATTATGATGATATTTAATGGAACAAGGGAAGATAAAATTAAATACTGAATAATTGACATAAGTTAGCAGCAGGTTTGTTCTGAATGAATAATGCTTACAGTGTTCTAAGGTTCTTATTTATTCAGATGGAGAGAAAAAATAATGGCAAATTTTGGATTTTTTTAGTACTGGGGATTGAACCCAGAGGCATTCTGCCTCTATCTCTGAGATACATGCCAACTCTAATTTAGTTTTTTATTTTGAAACAGGGTCCTACTAAGCTTTGGGGGTCTTGCTAAATTGCTTAGGTTGGACTGAAACTGATATTCCTGACTCAGCCTCCTGAATACTGCAATTATAGCTGTGTATCACCAAACCCAGCTAATTTTAGAATTCGTAAAGATTAGTATTATAAAGAAAATTGTCTCTGACCACAGCGTGGAAAATTTAGATATCAGTAGATGTTATAGTTAGATTTAACATGTCTCCTAAAGAATTAATTAATGTTTGGAGCGGATGTAATTAAGTAATGAGGGTTGCAATTCTAGCAGTGGATAAATCCATAGATTTATCTGGGTGATGATCTAGGCCAGTAGGATGTGCCTGGTGGTAGGTTCCTGGGGGTGTGGCCTATAGGATCATATAAATGGTTCCTCTTTCCTCTGTCTCTCTCTTGATTTTAGCTTATATGATGTGAAGAGTATAGCCCATGTTCTCTCTCTCTCTCTCTCCCTCCCTCCTGCCACCATGCCCTAAGATCCTCTGTCACTGGCTTTACATAGACCGAACCTAAAACCATAAGAAAATAAATCTTGTTTCTTCTTCTAAGTTATGTGGTCAAGTTTTTAGATTATAGCTGCAAGAATTCTGACTGAAGCAATAGTTGACTATTAAAAATGTCCTATGCATGGTAATTAAGATATACTTTAAATATAATCAAAAGAGAAATACGACATTAAATTTTTAATATTGGAAATAAAAGCTATAAAATGTTTAATAAGCAAAACCTACATTTTGTCTAAGGTATAACTTGAAGGAAATTAATAGTCTTAAGCACTAATATTAAAAGAAAAAGATCTAAGAATTGATGATAATATGAATATATCTCAAGAAATTAGAAAAAATAAAAACAAACATAAAAACAATGAGTAAGCGAAAAAAATAAGCAAATAGTGAAATAGAAAGCAAATATATAACAGAAAGGACTAACAAAGCTATGAGTTAGTCTTTGGAAAGAAAAATAACTTTGATATATCACCAGCAGAATAAGCAAGGAATATAAAAGTAAGAAATATGGTACATATTACAATATCAGGGATAAAAGAGAACATATAATAAAAATTCAGCTATTATTGAAGAGATTATAAAAACAATATGCACAAATTTATGCCAGAATATTTTATAACTTATTTTCCCAGGATTACACACAAGTATCTCAAGAAGACATATAATATGAATCATGTGGAGAGATTAATTCAAAATGTGACTGGTGTCCATATTGGAACAGAAAAAATATCCAGGTGTGGTGGTGCATGCCTGTAATTCCAATACTTGAGAGAATGAGACAGGAGGATTGCAGGTTTGAGGATAGCTTTAGCAATGTAGTGAGATTCTCATCAATCTAATGAGACTCTGTGGTGTCAAAAAAGGGGATTTGGGGGGGGGTAAAGTGGCCCTGGAGCAAATCTCAAGTTCTACAAAAGAAGAAGAAGGAGGAGGAGGAGGAGGAGGAGGAGGAGGAGGAACAGGAGGAGGAGGAACAGGAGAAGGAAAAGAAGGAGAAGGAGAAGGAGAAGGAGAAGAAGAAGAAGAAGAAGAAGAAGAAGAAGAAGAAGAAGAACAACAACAACAACAACAACAACAGCAGCAGCAGCAGCAATAACGACAACAACAATGACAACACACATATATATATATATATATATATATATATATATATATATATATATATATATACCAGAAATGAACATGCTTATAGAAAAAGCCATGTGAGGACACAATGAGAAAATGGTTGTCTGTAAACCAACTAGAGAAATCCCAAGAGAAAACAGCCTGCTTGTATCTCCACCCTAGACTTATAGTCTCTAGAATTGTGAGATAATGAATTTTTATTATCTAAATCATGGTATTTGTGGGATTTTTTTGTGGTAAACCTAGCTGACAAAGGCACATATTTTCATCTAAGAGGCTTCTAAAATACATGAAGCAAATGCTGAGGGAATTGAAGGGAGAAACAGACAATTCACAACTAACAGTTGTAGCCTATAATAGTTAATTTTCCACAATGGATAGAACATCTAGACAGAGGATCAAGAAGAAAACAGAGATTGCAGTTTGAGGACAGCCTCAGCTACTTAGTGAGGCCCTTTGCAACTCAGTGAGACCCTGTTTCAAAAATAAAGAATAAAAAATAGGGCTGGGGGTATAGCTCAAAGGTAGAATGCTCCTGGGTTCCATCTCCAGTACCACAGGAAAAAAAAATACAGAAGAAAACAGAGTTCATGAGCAACACTATAAATAATCAAGGCCTACTGGGGATCCATTGAATACTCTAAAAAGCATAATGCACATTGTTCTGTAGTTCTATAGAAGATTTCCAGGATAGACCATATATCATTAATACATTAAAATAATTAAAATAATAGAATGTTTGTTTGCTGACCACAATGGAAATATATTAAGAATAAGTAAGAAAAACACATGGAATCAGCCTAGGTATTTATGAACTTATGAATGGATTACGAAACTGGGAATACGCACACAGTGAAATTTTACTCAGCCATAGCAAAGAACAAATTTATATCATTTTTCAGGAAAATCAATGGGATTAGAGAATATTATCCTTAGTGATATTAGCTAGTCTCAGAAGTGAACAGTTATGTTTCTCTCAATTGTGGAAGCTAGGGAGAAATTGAGTAATAAGAGACCTTAGATAAAGGAGTAGAGACTCCAGTGAAGTAATGGAGGGGGTTTAGTGGAGGGAGGATACAGACATAAAGGAGATAACAGTTTAAATAATCCTATGTGCATACGTAAAATTATCAATACTAATATCAATGACATGCATAGGAAAAGGGAGGGAGAAGAGTGGGATACGGAGGGAAACATACCAAGTGTTATGTGCATGTATATACCTATGACTCCATACTTTATTATGACAATGCACTAATAAAAGTATATAAAAAACTGTCCTAAGCAACCAATATGTAAAAAATATAAATTAAGGAAAAGCAATAAATAGAAGCAATAACAAATATGGTAGCTACCTATCAATCTATATTGCATTAATTACTTTAAAATCAATGGTTTACATATACAAATTAAAATATCAATTAAGTGGGCATAAAAATAAGACCCAGGTACATTGTCTCCAGATAACCAAAAAAGATTGATTCCAGAAAAAGTACTCCTTCCCATGAATACCCAAATTACTAGTATGTAAAATATTTTATGTATGCCGGGCTGGTGGCGCACGCTTGTAATCCCCGCTCTTGGGAGGCAGAGACAGGAGGATGGCACAGTTTCGAAGCCAGCCGAGCTGGCTTAAGAGACCCTGTTTCCAAATAAAAATATAAAGAATAGGTCTAGGAGTGTAGCACGGAGGTAGAAGGGCTTCCAGGAACTCCAGTACCACCAAAAAAAATACTTTATGTAAATTTTGTGGTATTTGTATGCAATCTATGCATATCCTCCCATATATATTAAATGATCTCTAGATGACTTATAATGTACTTTTTTGTGGAGACCGAATCCAAAAGCATCCTACTTCTGAGTTATAACCCTAGCCATTTTTTAATTTTTTGTTTTGAAACAGGGTCTCACTAGGTTGCTGAGAGTCTTGCTAATTGCTGAGGCTGTCCTTAAACCTGGGATCCTCCTCTCACAGCTTCCCAAGTACTGGATTACAGGCATGTGCCACTACACTCAACCACCTAATACTATGCAAATGGTGTGCAAATATTTGTCATTCACTATTGTTTATGGAATAATTACAAGAAAAGAAAAGGGACTGCATATCTTCAGTATAGATTATATATATATATATTGATATATATTGATATATATTGATATATATTGATATTGAGGATTGATATCAGGGGAATACTTCTTCTGAGCTCTAGCCCCAGCTATATTTTTATTTTTATTGTGAAATACTGTCTCAATAAGTTGTGGAGACCTCACTGATTAGCTGAGGCTAGCCACAAACCTGTGATCTTCCTGTCTCACCTTTCCAAGTATTGGGATTAAAAGCATGCACCATCATACCTAGATTTATAAAAATTATTTCAATCCTTGATTGAATCCATGGATGTGGAACTCACAGAGGACTGATTGTACATGTTGTTTGTAGGAAACTCCAATCAAACTGGGCACTGTGGTACACACCTGTAATCTCTGTTTTCAGGAGACTAAGATAGGAGGATAACAAATTTGAGGCCAACATGAGGCCAACTTAGAGAGAATATGTTTAAAAAGAAAAATTTTAAAAGATTAGGGATGGAACTAGGGGTAGAAAGATTCTACGTTCAATCCCCAGTACAAAAAAAAGGGGGGGAAATAAAAGAAATTGCAATCAAACATAAAGACTCAGATAAAGCCAGATGTGGTGAGACATGCCTATATATCCTACTACTTGGAATCTGAGATAGCAGAATTGTAGGTTTGAGGACAACCTTAGCAAAATAGTGGTACTTTCTGCAACCTAGTGAGCCTTGGTTTCAAAACAAAAGATAAAAAGGGTTAAGGGTATAACTTGGAGGTAGGACACCACTAGATTTAATCCCCAGTACCACTAAAATAACAACAAAATTCAGATCAAAAGAGGAGTGGAGAAAAACAAACCATGATATTATAATAAATAGAAAACTGGGTGTGGTGGCACACACTTTTAATTGGGAGGCTGAGACAGAAGGATGTCAGGTTTGAAGCCAGCCTCAGCAATTTAGTGAGGCTGTCAGCAACTTAGTGAGACTGTGTTTCCAAATAATAAAATAAAAAAAAGTCTGGGGATGTAGCTCAGAGGTAGAATGCCCCTGGGTTCAATCCTCAGTACTACCACCAAAAAAAGTTAGAGTAGTCACATTAATATTATATTATGTATTATATTATATTTAAACTTCAAACTTCAGGGCCAAAAAAGTATCAAGGATAGAGATGTGTTTTCGCTAGTGTTTTCCATCGTTGTGACTAAATTCCCAACAAGCACAACTTAGAAGAGGAAAAGTTACTGAGGCTCACTATTTCAGAAGTTCCAGGAGTTTCATTCCATTCATGGCAAGCACCATGGCAACAGGGCGCATGTCTAAAGAATGCTGTTCTCTCATCATGACAACAGGAAGCTGAGAGAGAGAGAGAGAGAGAGAGAGAGAGAGAGAGAGAGAGAGAGAGACAGACAGACAGACAGACAGACAGACAGAGACAGAGACAGACAGAGAGAGAGAGAGAGAGAGACAGAGACAGAGAGAGACAGAGAAAGAGAGAGACAGAGAGAGACCGGGACAGAGGTAGACAGACAGACAGGAAGCAACTAGGTACAGATATAATTCCTTAAACCAAACCTCCAGTGACTTACCTCCTTCAGTCACATCCCACTTACCTAAATTACCACCCAGCAAATTCATTCAAACTATGAATTCTTCAGTGGATTTATCTACTAATGAGTATAAAGCCCTGATTTGATTACTTCACTTCTAAATATTGTTGCACTAGGGATGTGCTTTCAACAAACCAGTCTTGAGGAGGCATTCTAAACTCAAGTCATAACAAAGTAAATAATAGAAAGGATTCAGTCCTCCAAAAAATTATAACAATCCTGAATTCATATGTGTCTTACAAGAATGTGTTAGCATATATGAGGCAAAAAATAAAACAAGTTCAAAGATAAACAAATAAATCTATAATAGTTGAAGACTTCAACATTCTTATACTCTTAATTGACAGACCCAAGCAACAGAAAACCAGTTAAGGACATAGTTGAAATGACTAATAACATCAATCAACTAGATCTAATTTGATATTTTGTAAACAGAACACTTTATCGACTGGTAGCACAATGCATATTTTTCTCAAGCTCACATAGAGTCTTCACCAAGATAAACCACATTCTGGGCCATAAAACAATTTTAAAAGAACAAGAATCACATAAAGTATGCTCTCAGATGGCATAGGAATTGAAGAAGAGATCAATAAGAGAAAGAATGCTGGAAAATATCAAACCTGAAGATTAAACAATATATTTCTATATAACACATGGGTCAAAAAAGAAGTCTCAAGATAAATTTGAAAAATATTTTGAGCCCAGGGCTTGGGATATAGCTCAGTGATAGACTGCCTGCCTAACTTGCCTGAGGCCTTGAGTGTGATCCCCAGCACACACAAAAATATTTTGAGTAAAATGAAAATTAAAGTACAACTTATCAAACTTCTTAGGATTTTTCTTTTTTTCTTTTCTTTTCTTTTTGGTGGTAACAAGGATTTTAATCAGGTTTGCAGAGATGGTAGGCAAGCACTCTACCACCAAGCTACCCCTATCCCTTTTTAATTTTTATTTTGAGATAAAATCTTGGCCTTGAATTACTTCATTCTTCCAAGAAGCTCAGATTATAGGTCTGTCACCACATTTAACTTAATTATTTAAATTTCTGAGATGTGGTGAAAACAATATTTGTAGCATTGAATTGCATATATCAGAAAAAAAACAAGGCTTAAAATCAGTAATCTAAGCTTCTCCTTTAGAAAGCTAAAAAGAAGTTTCCTAAGTAAGCAGAAGAAATACTCAAAATCAGAATAGAAATTTCTTCCAGAATATAGGGAGAAAATACTTCCTGACTCATTCTATGAGGTAACAATTGAATTAATATGAAAACCAAAGCCGGGCGTGGTAGAGCACGCTTATAATCCCATCATTAGGGAGGCTGAGACAGAAGAGTTATGGTTTGTGGACAGCCTCAGCTACATAGTGAGGCTCTTTGCAACTTAGTGAAATCCTGTTTCAAAATAAGAAATAAAAAATAGGGCTGGAGGTGCAGCTAAAAGGTAGAATGCCCCTGAGTTCCATCCCCAGTACTGCAAAATAATAATAATAATAATAATAATAATAATAATAAATACCAAATATATTACAAGGAAAATCACACACTAATATCTTTCATGAACATAGATGCAAAATTCCTCAACAAAATAGTAGTAAAGCAGATCCAATGGTGTATAAAAGAATTATACACCATAACTAAATTATATTTTTTCAGCAATCCAAAGGTTGTCCAACATTTGAAAATAAATTAATGTAATCCATTACATAGATAGTAATCCCCAGTATCACAAAAAAGTACCTGACAAAACCACCCCTTATGACTTAAAATGACCTGTAGCAAAACTATAAAATCTATGACATGCACACACACACACACACACATACACACACACACACACACACACACACATTTTTGCTGTATTGAGGATTGAATCCAGGGGCATTCTACCTCCAATCTACACCCCCAGTCCTATCTTTTACTCTTTATTTTGAAACAGGGTCTCATTAAGTTATGGAGGGCCTTACTATGTAGCTGAGGCTGGGAGCAAACTTGTGATCTTCCCATCTCAGCCTTCCTAGTACTGGGATTATAAGCATGCACCACCATGCCCGGCTCTATATTATTTATTTATTTATTTATTTATTTATTTATTTATTTGCAGGTCAGAGAATGGAACCCAGGGGCATTCGACCTCTGAGCTACAGCCCTTGCCCTATTTTTTATTATTTATTTTTGAAGCAGGATCTCACTAAATTAAGGAGGGCCACACTAAGTAGCTGAGGCTGTTCCGTGAACTACGATCCTCCAGTCTTAGCCTCCCAAATGCTGGGATTACAAGTGTACGCCAAGACGCCCGTCTTCTGTATTATTTTTAGTCGTCAGAAACTGGATGATTCTCTGCTAGATCAAAAACAAGTCAAGATTTTCACGTCTCAGCCGGGCGTGGTGATGCATGCTTTTAATCCCAGTACTTGGGACGCTGACACATGAGGATCTGGGTTTGCGGCCAGCCTTAGCTACTTA
This sequence comes from Muscardinus avellanarius, assembly GCF_963383645.1. Classification (NCBI taxonomy): domain Eukaryota; kingdom Metazoa; phylum Chordata; class Mammalia; order Rodentia; family Gliridae; genus Muscardinus; species Muscardinus avellanarius. The sequence continues at coordinate 92,961,336 of NC_137792.1, read as the reverse complement.
GTGAAGCTCTCGGCAGTTTAGTTAGACCCTGTTGTCAAATAAAGAATTTAAAAACTGGGCTGGGGTGTAACTTGGAGATAGAATGTTACTGGGTTCAATCCCCAGCACCACAGAAAAAGATTTTCTGTTGGTGGGAGTAAAAAAAAAGTTCAGCCATTATGGAGATCAGTGTGGAGATTCCTTAGAAAACTGGAAATAGATATGATCTGGCTATACTGCTCCTGTACTTGTCCAAAAGGGTTGAAATCAGAGAACTACAGTAGCATATGCATACCCATGTTCATAGCAGCACAATTCATAATAGCCAAAATATGGAACCAATCTAGGTCTCCATCAACAGATGAATGGATTGAAGAATTATGGGAAATACACACAGTGGAATTCTACTCAGCTATAAAGAAGAACAAAATCATGTCATTTGCAAAAAGATGGAAAGACTGGAGAACATTGTGTTAAGTGAGATCAGCCAAGCACAGAAAAAGAAGAAACATATGTTTTCTCTAATATGCCCAAACTAGGGAGTATTCAGAATACCAGAGGGACTCCAGATAATGGAGGGGAAACCTCAGCAAAGCTAGAATGGAAGGATAGGAGGGGAAGAAGGCTGAGGTTGCTTAATGGAGGAGCTACATTTGAATGTATGTAAAAGTATGAATGTAGCATAGTTAACCTGGACACTCATTGTTGGGAGGGGGAAGGGGAAGTAGGGGGTGGGAAAGGGCACCAAGCACAGTCTGAATGTATGCCATTTTCAATATGATCTACATAAAAATAAAATAAAATAAGATTTTCATGTCTCATAACTCTTATTGTATTGAAAATCTTCATCTGTGCACTAAGACAAGAAAAGGAAATAAAAATACAAATTGTTAAATAAAACAAATTAAACAAATTTTGTTTTGGTTTGCTTTTTTGCAGATGACATGGCATTTCATGTAAAAAATCCCAATAAAGCAACAAAACTATGGGAAGTAATTAGGAATTATAGCAAAATTGTAGAATACAAGGTTATTGTATAATACTTGATAGTTTCCCTATATATTAACAATAAAAACTAGAATTAGCAATTAAAAACACAATCATATTTATGTTGCTGCATTTACTTTTCTCTAATTTTGTTGATAATATTTGTGTCTATATTCGTAAGAGATATTGATCTAGATTTCATTTCTTTACCATGATTTTTATATTAGGCATGATTTTTGTCTGATTTTAATATTTTTACATACTAAGGTAGGAAGTGTTCTATTTTTGGAAGAATTTGTGACAGATTGTTAATTTTTAAAATATTTGATATAATTTACTAATGAAGCCACAAAACCTGAAATTTTCTCTGTTAAGCGTTTTCAATGAATAATTTTATTTATTTTCTATAGACCTATTAAAGTTTTGTATTTCATATTGAATCAGTTTTAGAAGTTTATAGGTTTTTAAAAATTAGTAAGCTATTTTTAGAAGTTTTAGTTTTACAGAAAAGATTGAGTGGAAAACATCAATTTCCCATATATCTCCTCATTTCCCCGATTGTTTCCCCTATTAGCAGCATCTTTGTTTTCTTTTCTTTTCTTTTTTTTTTTTTTTTTTTGCTTATTTTGTGGTACTCCGGATTGAATCCAGAGGCTCTCTACCACTGAGCTTTTATCCTCAGCCCAATTTTATTTTTATTTTGAAACAGAATCTTGTTAAATTGCTGAGAGTTTTACTAAATTTCTAAGGCTGGTCTCAAACCTGTAATCCTTTTGTCTCAGCCTTCCAAATACTGGGATTATAAGTATGTGCTACCACACCTGGCTCATAAATATCTTTCATTAGTGTATTCTATTTGTTACAGTTCATTGTCAAGAGCTGTTTTATAACTTCACACTGAGATTAACATCTTAGACTGGCTCAAGCTGAGTACATAGTATTTGGCTGGGTGGGATTTTATTGCTTGCTGAAAGATCTCAATAGATCTGATGGAATTGAGAAAGTGTGTGTGTGTTTCAGTACTGGGGATGGAACCCAGGTGTATTATAACTTGGAACTACACCTCCAGCCCTATTTTTCATTCTTTATTTTGAAACAAGGTCTCACTAAGTTGCAGAGGGCCTCACTAAGTAGTCCAGGCTGTCTGTTAACGGTAATCCTCCTGTTTCAGCCTCTCAAATACTGGGATTAAAAACATATGCCACCACACCTGCCTCACATGTGGTATTTGATGTTGTCTCCTTCTAGTATGTTTAACCCTTCCTTCCTCTAACTTTGCCCTATCTTAACCTATGACATTTTACTAACTTCTGTGTTTAATCATCTTTTATGATGCCTTGTTTAAATTTTCTATAAAAGTAAAGTGCTAGCTGCAGATGACCAGGATAATTGTTAAGCTACCTCCTCCCCAGCCATTCCAGTTATCTAATATAATTTTCCATATTATCATATTTGACTGCTACAATCATTTTTATGTGAAAGCCTTTTTTGGTAGATGTCTGGAACAGCAACCTTCTGTGGCAGAACTATAAATCAAGTAGCATACACTACAAGTCACGGTGGGACCACGGAGCAAGTAGCGTCCACTCTAAATAATGAGCCAATATTAATGTATTAATGTTAACTAAAATCCATACTTTACATGAATGTTCACTCTTCATGTTGAACATTATATGAGAGTTGACAAATGTATAATGATTTATATCTACTATTAAAGTATCATACAGAATAGTTTCCCTATTGACTAAAATCCAGTTTTCAACTATTTATTCTTGATTATGAGCCTCTAGTAACCATTGATCTTTTTTATTGTCTCTATAGTGTTATTTTTTCCAGAATGTCACATATGTGGAATTACAAACACACACACACACACACACACACACACACACACACACACACACACATATATATATATATATATATATATATATATATATATATATACTTTTCATACTGGCTTTTTTTCCAATAATGTAATGTCTTTTCATGCCTAAATAATCCCTGAGTAATTTTAACTAAAATTCTACCTTATGCATGTACCACTGTTTAGCTATTCATTTATTGAAGTTATATCTTTTTAAAAAATTTTGATAATCATGAATAAAGTTGCTTGTTATGGTTTGGATTTAGAATGACTCCCAGACCTAATGTAGACAAAGCAGTCATGATGGAGATGGTGCTTCATTGCTAAAGAAGGATTCTCTAGATGTGTGGCCTTGGGGAATATAAATGGTCCCTCCTCCCCTAATTCTCTTTTTTCCAGCCTCCATGATGTGAGAGGAAAACATTTGTTCTATCTCTCTCTGCCTCCTGCTGTTATAGCTTCATCTCTGTAGACTTCAACTGTCCTAACATGAATTGAAACCTTGAAATCTCCAGAACTGTGAGAGAATAAATCTCCTTCCTCTAAGTTGTCATTTGTTTGGATGGATTGTCATATAGTAAGAATACTGACTAAAAGACTATTATGAACATTGTGTGTGCCTGTTTTCAGTTCATTTAGGTAAATACCAAAAACAATAATTTCAATATCATATGATAAAGCTACATGTAGTTTTGTAAGAAACTACCAAATGGCTATACAATTTTTCCATTCCCACCAGTAATGAATACAAATGCCTAATGCTCCACAGACTCAGTAGCATTTGATGCTGTCAGCTTTTTGGTTCTTAGCCATTCTAATAGATGTGTAATAATGTTTGACTTTTTTATACATGTCTTTTGTTAGTCATTTACATTTACTACTTGGTGAATCATCTAGCCAGAAGCTAAGATTTCATAGAAGATACACATAAAACCTTAATGTCTCAAACTAAATAAAACTCTTAGTAAAGTTTTATTCTGTTTACAAAAACAGATGGATGTGGAAACACATTTTTTTAATAAAATTCATGCCAAGGTTGAAAATGTGATCTGCACAGAAAATTCTCAATTAAGAGAAATTTGGTTCTTCAGCAAAAATATCACTCACCTTTTTAGAAAATGATGAGAATTTACTTGAGCAAGTTTTATTTAAGTAATTCTTCTGGTGCTTTGTTTCCCAGGAAGAAAACATCCAACTAAAAATACATTCTATGGATTTATGACCTTAAGTACTTTTTCTTCCTTGATATATAAGAAATCTTGTTTCTGTGTCTAACCCCAATTGTGTTAAACTGACCCAAAACTATTAAATGATTTTAAATGATTTGCTATTATTTAATAAAAATATAACAGATTTGGCAGCATTTTATTATAATCAATTACTCGAAATAGAATTCCCAGTATTTTCATTCATTTTCTTCTTTCTCTGCACACCATTGTCCAATCTCTTATTTCTTGCTAACACTGAACCTTCTTTTTTAATGTAATATACACCTTGTAACATTTCCATGCTTAAAGAGATCTAGAAAAGTGAACTACAGTGTTAATTGGTGGCTCTGTGAAAGCCATTGGTTTGCACAAAGAATAATAAAGTTTTCTGAAAGCTGAAAATGATCTGTAGACAATCTAGCCTACACCTCCCTGCAGAATTGTCTTTTAATAATTCCTCCCCTACCAGCCCTAAATCATTACCCATCATCTTTTATAGATCTCCAGAGAAAGCTTTTGAGACAACCTTGCACTGTTAATGTTTAATGTTCCTTAAGCTATTGTTGGGATAAAGTTCTCTTTTCTATCTTACCTACTGTTTTAGCTTATCCCCATTTAAATTTACTTTGAAGTTTGCTATTGCTCATCAATTTCATTCACATTCTGATAATTGTTATTAAAAAGAGGCAAGAAGCATATGGGTTTTTTTTATTTCAGTGGTCAATTTTCAGCTAGCACTTGACCTCTCAGAGGCATTGGCTCATGTAGCCACTCCTTCAAGGTTAATATGTTCTCATTTGGTTGCCAGTATACTATATTATCCTGTGTTTTTGTGTTTGTTTTGACTTTCACATGGTGGTTATTGTCATTTTGTTTTTAATTGTCACATAACAACTGTACATATTTAGAGTACATATTTATTGTAATGTTTAAATGTATATGGACAATGTGTAAGATCATAAGGTTATTAAGCAAGCCATCACTTTAAGTACTTGTTTGTGGTGAGAACATTCAAAATCCTCCTCCTTTATAATTCTTTTGTAATAAGCAACACAAAATTATTAACTGTAGTAACCTTAATGTGCATGAGAAGACAGGATTTATTCTTTTAAACTGTAACTTTGTACTCCTTGACCAATCTCTTCTTATCCTGCCCTCCAAGTTCTCTTCTTCATCCTCTGAAATCACTCTTATGTTAGTTTAGCTTCTTTAGATTCTACAGATGAGTACGATCATCCAATATTTGTTTTTTCTGAGTCTAGCTGTTTTTTTCTTGTTTCTTCACCAGCTGTTCCTTATTAGTCTTATTTTCTATGTTCTCTTTTTCTAACCCTGATTCTACAATTTGGAGCATCCCAGAGCTCTATCTGTAGACTTATTTTCTTCGTTATCTAAAGTTTTTCCATAGATAATATCACCTCTTGACCTTAAAGATTATTCACACACAACTGTTTCCCAAATCTATATCTCAATCGTTGGTCTATTCCATGCACTCCAGGCTAATATACACCATCACCTACTTAGCGATTTAAACCAAACATGCTCAACCTTGAGCTCTCAAATTCATCTTGTCCTGTTCAAATTGTTCTTTCCTAGTGTTTCCCATTGCAATAAATGGAATTACCACTTAACAATTATTCAGGTCAGAATCCTTGGAGTTATATACTCCAATCTACTATCATTTCTCACTTGAATTATCATAATATATTTCTAGTTAGTTCTCCTGTTTCCACTCTTGTCTCCTGACTATTCTCCATACAATATCTAGATTCTGCTTTCTGCTATGGACTGAACTGTGTCTCCTCCACACACTAACAGGTATATTTTAAAAGTCTACTTCCCACTATGATAGTATTTGGAAATGAGGCCTTCTGGAAGAGGTTAAATGAGGTCATGAGAGTGGGGCCTTTATAAGGGGATTAGTGCCCTTAGTAAGAAGATATATTGTAGAGATTAGTCTCTTTCTGACTATGTGTGTGTACACAGCAAGAAAGTGGCTGTCTGTGTCCTAAGAAGAGAGCCCTCACCAAATACTGACATTGCTGATGCCTTGATCTTAAAATTTAAGTCTCTAGAACTGTGAGAAATAAATTATCTACATTTAAATCTGTCTATGGTATTCTTTATGGCAGCCTGTTCTAAAGTACTCCATAAATATATGTCAATCAAATCAGGTAATTTTGCTGCTTAGTGATCTCAACTGACATTTTGTTATACCTAGAATAAGGTCCAAAGACTTTGATATGACCTAGAAGATTTTATGTGATCTGGATCCTTGCTATTTTTCTGACTTTGTCTTTTCCCATGTTTCCCTTAACTCACTCCACTCCAGCCACTCTGGCTGCTTCATTGATGCAAGGTTATTGAGTTCATTTTTCATCCTTGGAGTTTGCACCTACTGACCCTTACCCTCTTCTTCCTGACAGTGATATTATTCACATTTTAAGTTTCTATTTCTCTCAAGTCATTTCCTCAAATATTTATTTTCTACCTACAATAGCCACATTTTTACCCCATTATTTTTATTTTTTAGGTACTGAATAAAAAGCTCAGGACTGTTTTACCTCTGAGCCACATCCCCAGGTCTATTTAATTTGTTTGAAACAGTCTCACTAATATGCAGAGGGCCTCACTAAGTTGCTGAGGCTTGCCTTGAACCTGAAATCCTCCTGTCTCAGCATCTCAAGTATTGGGATTACAGACCTGTGCCACCATGCCTGACTTCGAAATTGATTACATTTTATCTCCTAATCCTGCTGAGTTTAAGCCAGGCGTGGTAGCACATGCTTGTAATCCCAGTGCTTGGGAGGCTGAGATAGGAGGATCGCACAGGTTCGAAGCCAGGCTCAGCTACTTAGTGAGGTTCTCAGCAACTTAGTGAGACCCTGTTTCCAAATAAAATATAAAATAGAGCTGGGAGTATAGCCCGGAGGTAGATAGCCTCTGGGTTCCACCCCCAGTACCACCAAAAATAAATAAATACATAAATAAATAAATAAATAAATAAATAAAATAATCCTGCTGAGCTTTTGCTTTATACTATATATTTATACTATATACTTTATATTAGCTGAGATACTTTTTGTCTTTAATTTATTATCTCTCACCCCAAAACGTGATAAATTTTATCCTTTTTGCTTACTATTGCAGTCTGTACATGATAGATGTTTGAAAAAAATTTGGTTCAATAAATAACTGGATGAATTTTATCTTGAGGTCACTGATATCCATCTGGCTCTTTTTTAGCTCTAAAAATTCAAGTAAGAAAAGGATGACCTGGAGTGACTTGAATAGTCAAACAAGACAAATATATTTGGGAACTCAGTTTTGGTACAATAGAATAAAAACAACTTTTACAATTGTTTCCTCAAACAACTAACTGCTCTGCTTTTTATCCTGATAATGCATATGCATGTGGTTATACAGTATTTTTGGCTTAAGGTAGAGTGCTTATCTGATACCTGCAGAATTAACTTAGGATATTGTTTAATTGGCTCAGAAACAAAGCTGAGTAAAATCATAGTTTATGCCATTGGGAAATCCAAGGTCTTAAGAGACAGGTACAAAATGCAATAATTTCAATAGATTGGAATCAATGATAAGGTGGAATTCAGAATATAGATGGAAGCCTAGAGGGAAAATATCCAGAGCAGTTCAGATGAGTGAGAAAATGCTTCATAGAGGAGGTAACATTTAAACTATCAGAAGGGTAAAAGGCATATTGCCAGGCAAAACATGAAGAGAAGACATACTGAAGGATGTGGAGCATAATAATCAGGGCCATGTAAAAAGGTATGATGGCAAAAAGGAACTCATGGAAGAGAAAATAGCATGCATAAATGCACTGAATCATATGATTAAAAATATAAGGTATGGTATAGCTAATCAGAGCTGATTTTAAGATTACCAGAATAGAATGGATTATTAAGAAAATGTATCTTTACGAATTCCATTGCCATCCCGGACAGCTATTTATCCATTTAGAAGGAAATTTGATAAACCAATCTAAAATACAATGTACACGGCCCATTTGTTATTTCTCTCAAGTACATGTAAATTGTATAGGGTGAGACCCAGAAAGGCATGGGATAATAGAACTTTTAAAAATAGTCAAGTTGACACCCGGCGTGGTGGTGCACGCTTGTAATCCCCGCGCTTGGGAGGCGGAGACAGGAGGATCCTGCAGGTTCGATGCCAGCCGTGCTGGCGTAAGAGACCCTGTTTCAAAAATATAAAATAGGTCTGGGAGTGTAGCCCGGAGGTAGAAGGGCTTCCAGGAACCCCAGTACCACACACAAAAAAAGTCAAGTTGATTATACTTAAACTGAGGAGTTTCTAAAAGTTTACCTGCCCTTAAAAAAATTACAGTATCTTGCTCTCTCTCTGTCATACCAACTCATGGTCTCAGCAAACTTAAAATTTTTCCTATGAAACTCTGTCTATAAAGGACAAGGAAATGAATGCAGTTTTTAAGAATACAATCATTCCTCCTGATTGAAATTCTAAATACCCAGAAGAGATAAAAAGAAATAGTGTGGCTCAGAAAATACTTGGTTAAACAGGAACTTGAGTAGCTGTTCTTTACCTGTCAAAGTAAAGAACAATACATAAAGAGACAAAATCCATCTGTTTTGAGTTTTGAAATCATCCTCCAGGCTCCATGTAGAGTTATATCCAAGTGGGAGAGAAAGTGACTGACTGTGAAACTCAATTCTAAAGAACAGAATCTTTCCTGGATGACTCCTGGTGGGACAGATCTTCCTCTCTCATCGGTCTAAGTTACTGAGCTACAGATACGTGTAAAGGTTTAATTGAAGCACCTCAATTGGAACAGTTAAGGCTTGTTGCTTGTTCATACCCTCAGTACCAAACTAAGAAATGAGCTTTAAAAATAGAGTGGGAAGGCCTGGCGTGGGCGCTTGTAATACATGCGCTTGGGAGGCGGAGACAGGAGGATGAGCGCAATTTTGAAGCCAGCCATGCTGGCTTAAGAGATCCCATTTCAAAAAAAAAAAAAAAAGGTCTGTGAGTAGAGCCTGGAGGTAGAAAGGTTTCCAGGAACCCCAGTACCACACACACACACACACACACACACACACACACACACACACGCAAATAGAGTGGGAAGAACAATTTCTTTTTTAACCCCCTATGTACCAGTATCTTATATATAGGACACCTGTAAAAACCTATAGCATTTTATAGGACACCTATAAAATTGCTCAATTTAAATTTGTATAGGTGTCCTATATATGGAACGATGGGTCATAATGGGTTAAAAAAGAAAGTAAAATGAAAATGAGTTTCAGGAGAAAAAGGCAGCAAGTAAAAGGCTCTGAACAGTTTCGAATGGCTGTAGAAATATGCAGAGAAGAAAGAGTTCTAACATGCATTTGTTTTCATGTCAAATGAACTCCAAATTGTCTTTTAACCAACATAAGCTTCTATTTGCTCATTATAAATATTAATATATGCATATATAGTCAACTGAAGTGGGGCACACCTATTATTCTACTACTAATGTAGGAGGATAGCAGGTTTGCAGCCAGCCTCAGCAACATTATAAGGCCCTTGACAACTCAGCGAGACTTTATTTCAAAATAAAAATTATACAAATAAATAGAACTGGGGGTGTATCTCAGAATTAGAGTGTTCCTGGATTCAATCCTCACTAACTCCCTCCCACAAAGATATGCATATATGTATGTATTGTTATTGCAACAAATATTTTTTAAACTGATGGGATCTTTTGTGCTGTCTTAAGTGCTACTAGTGATGGCAAAATGATGCTTTGTTTCTTGCTTAAAATCTAATTATAAAGCGGATCATCTAGTTGAGGGCACTAAGATACATACTAAGTCACTTGGTATAGACATATGCATTTGTTGGCCAGACATTGCAAGAAAGGAAATAGTCACTGAGGAATTAGACTAGGCAGCCTTTATGGAGATGATGAGACTTGAGCCCACAATTTCAAAAAAGGAGATTTTAGATATTTGAATGGTGGAAAGGGAGAAAAGCAGATATTTTCGATGAAGGCAAGGGGGATGAGTAAGGGCTGAAGGCAGGAATGTGGTGTGTGATTATAAGGAGGGCAGTCTGACAGAATTGGTGCCAGTGATCACACTGGGGATTAGCAAGCGTTTCAGAGGAATGGGTAGGGTTGAGCCAGTTGATGGAAGACCTGGAAAGCTAGGTTGATTCATTTTGACTTGATCCTGCAGGCAAATGGATGCCCTTTTGGGAGGAGAGTGACTTGCTGAAAGCAATGGCTTAAGAAGATTACTTTAGCTTTGGTTTTTAGAAAGGATTTGCTTGTCTGTGTGTGGTAAGTGATGGATAGGTATGGAATGAGTGAAAGAGTTAACTCTCACTACATTAAGGCTTATCAGAAGCAAATCTTGAAATTCTCTCCTCAGGGATTGGTATAGGGAAGAAAGCCATACTAGTTTTCCTTTCTTTTTTATTTTTTTTAGTTTCTTTGTGGACATCATTCTTTTAACTTTCCCCCTTAATTCATCATGTTGATTAAGGAGAGCTAGAATAGAGGGAATCTTTAGGGCACATGTGCCACCCTCCCCACCCCAAGTCACCTGGTTCTGGGATATGCACACTCAGTGGTCAAGAGAGGTCTTTTTAAATGGACTTGTGATTCATTCTTCCTTTCCCTGGGGAAGATCTGAGTCATACAGCTTGTAATTGTCGAAAGCTTCTGGTCTGGGCTTGGTGCCTTGCTTTATTCCTCAGCATGAGCATAAACTGGATTGTTTTCCATTTTCTTCAAAATCACCTTTTCCCAGTGTGACTTCATTATCTGAAATTATGCAAAGTCCCAATATCCGAAACAGATCTCTATTGAAATGGAAATAAAACATGCACCCGAATGCCAAATAGAGATGAGTTGGGGATTATCCACATTATCGTTCCCCGTAGTCGAGTCCAGGTCAGCTCAATAATTATTCATTGAACAATCTCACTAGAAATTTATGGATTGCATAGGGACAAAGTCTTATTCATACAACGTGAACATATTAGCATACAAAAAGGAGCAAACTATATAGGTTAATAGCAATATGGAATGCATATGATTTTGTGGCAAAGTAAGTAGCACAGGCAGTCTTAAGAATCTACTACAATAGTTTTTCATTTAATAAAAAAGAAAAGAGAAAAGAAAACTCATGAGCAGGGTTGTGAATTTTATGGATATTAAATCACTTTCTGTGTCTCCTGTTTGAATATTTCAAAACTGGTATGAGCACAGATGAAAATTGGCAGCTAATCAACTCATTAACATGCATTATTTCCAAATGGACTTTTCTTCTTGTTTTTAAATTTTGCCTTGACAATATTATTTTCCTTTCGTTGCATGTCATTTTCCCCCTTGCAAATCAGGAGTTCAGTTCCTCACTGAAAACTATCTTCAGCTTATATGCAACAACCTAATTTTGACTTGAAGAGTGGATGGTAGGTTTCTGCATGAACAGAATGTGCTCTGTAATGCAATGTAATCTGTAGATTAATGAGGCAGAACTTTGATCTCTCATGGTGCTGCAGTTGTTCCTGGAGGTGAAATTTTCATTTTGTGCCAATAACTATGTGTCTGTGATCACCTAACCTTCTTGAGGATGCTAAGTTTGTTGACAGGGTTGAGAATGGGTGGAATAAATTGCAGTAACTTTATAGAGAATACCGTGCCCTGGAATCATTCTGACAAGGAAGGGATGTGCTGGAGTAGAAAGTGAAACTGTGAATTGCAGTGCTAAAATCCATTGGATTTTTCCTGGCCCCCTGTACATATTTATTAAGATTATCTCTGTGTGCTTTGGATAGCCCTTGGTTGAGAGCAAGGGCCTGAGGGAAGGAAACGTATCTAGGGAATGACGAGAGTTATAAGGGAAAAGAAACAAAAGAGAGGAAGACAATAAATGGCATAGAGAGAATTGCACATGTTTGGCTTTAGGCTGATGAAGCAAGGTAGCAACTTAAAATTTCTTGTTTCAGAAGAATGATATTTAAGAGAGAGTGTGTGTAGAGGATACGAATAACAAAGAATTTTAGCTTATTTATGCAGGTAAAATATTGTCTGACTCTTCAAAATTCTTTCTTCATTTCTCATATGTTCCATATAAACTGAATAAAAAAAGAATGTTCCAAGGCTGTTTTTACCCTGGCTGTTGCAAAGTTTGTTTAATTGGAGCTACTTAAGGTATCAAGCCAGCATAATGCAAAAAGAATTAAAAAGGCATTGGGGCCTATGCCTATAATTCCAGTACTTGGGTGGTTGAGACAGGAAGAGCACACATTCAAGGCTAGAATCAGCAATTCAGACCTAGTTTTGAAATGAAATATAAAAGGGACTGGAAGTGTAGTTCAGAGGTAGAGTGCCCCTGGGTTCAATCCCCAGTACAAAAAAAAAATGAATACTTTGAACATGTATTGCTAATTAACATTATATATAATAATATAGGCATTTCTCTATAGCTTTTTTATAACAAGACACTTGTAAAAATAACTAGATAATTTGGTACATAATATAATTCATATATAATCTGGTTACTGAGTACTATTATTATTTTTTCAGTACTGGGGATGGAACCCAGAGACATTCTATATCCAAACTATACTCCCAGACCTATTTTCTATTTTTATTTGAAAACAGGGCCTCTCTGAACTGCAAAGGGCCTCACTAAGTAGCTGAGGCGATCTGCGAACCCGCTATCCTCCTGTCTCAGCCTCTCATGCGCTGGGATTACAAGTGTGTGCCACCATGCCTGGCAAGTACTTACTATTATTTTTAAAGTATTCCAGATATTTTGTTTGTTTTTGCTGATTCTGGGAATGGAAAATGGGGCTTTGTGTATGCTAGCCAAGTTCTCTAGTACAGAGTTGACTCCTAGCTTGACAGTGTTCTAGTTTTGAGTAATACAGAATCCTTGCCACAAACTCTTTTTTTCTGCTATTACAAAGTAAGCCCCCTTCTTTATCCCAGCTATAAATTATTTCTCCACTTCTTCCTACAAAGTACTCATGCATAAAGCCATAAAAAAGTAGAGATGGAGATTGGAGAAAGTGAGGCAAATCAACTAAATGAGTTTTTCTAGCCCCTATTCCTAGGGTAGCTTTTACTGAAAAAATCCTGGTTAATTTGAACAGATTTCAGAAACTCTACATAAAAGCTGATTCATAATGGTATTTTCTTATTTGGTACAAACAATAGATTATTTAGTCAGTTTACCCCAATTTGCACAAGTGCTAAAATATGACTGTAATTCAGTTTCCATACACAGGCTGTATATCAATTACCTGGCCATCTTGGCCTATCTATTGGCATTCCTAGCTGTGATATTATCCCAGATGATTATGTGAAAGCCCCAACAAAAACCCCTTAGGATTTCACCAATGTAGAATGAGACCTAGAAGGACAGCCAAGGAAATTGAGAGATACATAAGATAAGATTGTTAGCACTGAAAAAAATAGTGGAGGTGCATTTCCTTAATCCCGGTACTTGGGAAGCTGAGACAGGAGGATCACATGTTCAAGACCAGCAGCAGAAAGTTAGTGAGTCTTGCCAGGCCTGGCGGCGTACACTTGTAATCCCCGAGCTTGCGAGGCAAAAACAGGAGGATCGCGCAGGTTCGAAGCCAGCCGCGCTCGCCTGCTTAGGAGACTCTGTTTCCAAAACTAAAAAAATAGGTCTGGGAGTGTAGCCCGCATATAGTAAGAGCTTCCAGGAACCCCAGTACAAAAAAAAAAGTTAGTGAGTCTCTCAGCAACCTACTGAGACCCTTTTTTAAAACAAAAAAGTAAAAGAGGTTGGTGGTATATTTTGGAGGTAGAATGCCATTGGGTTCAATCCCCAGTACCACAGAATAAGAAATAAATGAATAAATTTAAAAAGAATTCCCTTGACTAAATATAGCACATCTAGTATATTTTCTAAGTCGGCATTAAAGATGCTCACTTCTCAGAATTTGAGACACTCAAAAAGAGTTTTCTGCATTTCATGAAGCCCCCCTCTTTATAGCTCTAGTAAGATTGCCAGGATTCTCACAGAACCCTGAAGCTTCCAGGGATTCTTGAGGGCAACCTGGATTTCTGTTTCTCTGCTTGATAAGAAACCTTCTATACAGAGCTGAATGTAATGATTTTTATTACTTTCAAGATGCCTTTTTTCTAAGGATTTAATGAGACAGATGGGAGAAATAACTTTTCAGAGTAGCAGGGAAAGGGGCTATTTCTTACACAACTGTCTGTGCAAGACTCAAAATGAAAGAAAAATACTGATTTAGTCCCAGAAGGAAGAAACTCTCACATCTTGTTGATCAAATCTTATCAACCATAATTCTTTTTTTCTTTACTTCTCACAGCATTTGTTAAGGATGTATATACTAGGCATTCTTCTGTGGCCAGGAAGCAAATGTTACAAAGACAGAGCCAGTGTTTTCAGAAGTTCAAAGGAAGAAGTTCATCTCAGGATCTCCAGGAAAACTTTTATCCATTTATCAAGAAAACTCTATAGTGAAGGATATAAAAATTCATGAAAGTATAATGCATACTACTCTGCCAGCCATGGTGAATAATTTCTCACAAATTCTCATTTGGTGAAAATCTTCAGATGGATTTTCTGTTAATGGGAGTATTTTTTAAAAAAATTAAAAGAGTTGAAAGAGTATAAGCATTTTTATTATTAAATATTCTCGAAGAGTTCAGTAAGACACTTGATTTTAACCATTTCTTTTTAATAGACCAAGATATACTGGTGTTGTGTTCAACTAAATAAAATCTCAGTGACCTTGAAGTCTCAATACAGTTTAACTTTAGTTCTCCTTAATCATATAGGTGAAGTTGGCATTACCTTTAGAGTTTATTTACCTTCTCTTCCTTTTTTCTTTTTTTTTTAACATAAACTGTAATTTACTTTGATAAAACCTCCAAAGATACAGTAAAGAAAAGTGAGATATAAACAATGGTTAAATAATAAATGCTGGTTTATTATTTAACTGGTTTTCATTTTAGTAAGCCAGATTTACAATATGGCTAATAAGAGCATTATTTTTAACTAGGCTAGTATATTTTTATTAAGTAAAAATTTTAGCTTATTTTAGATTAAATTTGTTTAGTGATATCTTTTTTTTTTGTGGTACTGGGGATGGAACACAGGGGCCTTCTACCTCCGGCCTACACTCCCGGACCTATTTTATATTTTATTTGGAAACAGGGTGTCTTAAGCCAGATAAGGCTGGCTTCGAACCTGCACGATCCTCCTATCTCAGTCTCCCAAGCGCAGGGATTAAAAGCGTGTGCCACCTCGCCCAGCTAGTGATATCTTTTTAAAATATACTTTATTTTGAAATAACTCAGATTCACAAAAATAGTGAAAAAAAAGTTGAAGGTTAAGAACATTTTCTTAGCCAGGCGTGGTGACGCACGCTTGTGATTCCAATATTTGGGGGGCTGAGACAGGAGGATTGTGGTTGGCAGACAGCCTCAGCTACTTAGTTGAGCTCTTTGCAATTCAGTGAGACCCTGTTTCAAAATAAAGAATAAAAAATAAGGCTGAGGGTATAGCTCAGAGGTAAAAAGCCCCTGGGTTCCATCCCCAGTTCCACACCCATAAAAAACATTTTCTTTACCCAGATCCCACAAATGTTAACAATTCACTACATTTGTTTATAATTGCTCTCTCATTTCTTTTTTTAAATCTTTCCAAGAGTAGGTTTCAGACATATTTCCCTTTTACCTTGAAATGATCATTATTCTATTGGTGCTGGGGATCCAATCTATGGCCATACCATCCTGAACGTGGCCTGATTTCACCTTATCTTTTCTTTCAATGATACTTTACCCACTATGATATCTTTATATTTAAAGTATGATTAATATGCATGCACTATTTTCAAAGTCAACTTAAGAGAATACTACTTAATGAATATGTCTAATTGAATAAGCCCCACAATAATAAATATACAGAAATTAGTTCCTTCACCCTAAACAGTTTATACTCCTTTAAATTGATCTTCTCTCCCCATCCCTGGCCCCAATGAGCTACTTATCTGTGTTGTATCATCTAACTTTTGTCTTTTTAGGATTTGATGTAAATGGAATCAAATTGTGTTTAATTTTTTTCTATTTTTTATTCTTTTTTAATTGAAAGTAAATGGCATACATTTAAACCATACTTGGTGTCCTTGTCCCTCCCCCTGCCGTTTCCCTTCACCCTCCCAACAATGAATGCCCAGGGTAACCATGCTATATTCATACTTTTACACATATTTGGAAGTAGCCCCCTATTAATAAAGTTCAGCTTTCTTCCTCTCCTATCTTTCCATTCAAACTTTGCTGAGATTTCCCTTCCATTATCGGGAGTCCCTCCGGTATCTCCATGCTCCCTAGTTTGGGTATATTAGAGGAAACATATGTCCCTTCTCTTTCTGTGCTTGGCTGATCTCACTTAACATAATGCTTTCCAGCACTTTCCATCTTCTTACAAATGACATGATTTTGTTCTTCTTTATAGCTGAATAGAATTCCATCATGTATATTTCCCATAATTTTGCAAACCATTCATCTATTGATGGGGACCTAGGTTGTTTCCATGTTTTGGCTATTACGGATTGTGCTGCTATGAACATAGGTATGCATATGTTGCTGTAATTCTCTGTTTTCAACACCTTTGGAAAAATACCCAGAAGGGGTAAAGCTGGATCATATAGTGGATCTATTCCCAGTTTTCTAAGGAATCTCCATACAGATCTCCATAGTGGCTGAACTAGTTTGCACTCCCACCAACAATGTAAAAGAGTTCCTCTTTCCCCACATCCTCTCAAGCATTTGTTGTTATTTGATTTCTTTATGCTTGCCACTCTGACTGGAGTTAGATGTTTTTGTTTTGTTTTTGTTTTGGGGTTTTGTATTGGGGATTTAAACTCCAGAGCATTCTACCTCTGAGCTACAACTCAAGCCCTTTTTATTTTTATTTGAAACAGAGTCTCACTTCGTTACTGAGGGTCTTGTTAAGTTGTCGAAGTTGTCCTCAAACCTGTGATCCTCCTCTCTAAGCCTTCTAAGTGTGATTAGAGGTATACATCACAACTATGCCTGGCTGACTTTTTCTATTTACAACAGGGTTTCTCAACCTTTGGACATATTGACCTTTGGACAGGAAAGATTTTTTATTGTGTATGGGAGCAGTTCTATGCTTAGTATGATGTTGGTCAGTATTGCTGACCTCTTCCTACTACATACCAGTGGCATCTTCTAGTAATGACATCTAACAAGGTCTCCAGATAATTTCAAATGTTTCTTGAGGGAGAAATGATTCCTGGTTGAAAACTATAGACTTAGTATAATATTTTGATCTTTAACAGTGTTCAGTATACCAATATCTCACTCTTTTTATTGCTTACTGATATTTTGATTTATGAATATACCACAATTTATTTATTTATATAGGATGGACACTTGGTAACTTTCAGTTTTGGAATGTCACAGAGAGGGCTACTATGATTATTAATATGTATGGTTTTATTGGATATATGATTCTCTCTTTCTTGGGTAAATTCCTAAGAGTGAAAATAAAATATATGAGTATATGATTCCCTTTCTCTTGGGTAAATAGATATACCTAGGAGTGAGTTGCATGGTGACTCTGTGCTTAACATTTTGAGGAACTTCCAGACTGTTTTCAAAATAAATACACCATTTTTATTCCTGTAAGTAATAGTCCGTATTTTCACCAACATTTGTTTTTTTGTTTGTCTTCCAGAGAACAAATTTTTTTTGTTATGAGGTTCATTTAATCACTTTTTTCTTTTGCATTTCGAACTTTTGTTGTCTTAATTAAGAAATTTTACCTAACTCAAGGTCACAAAAAATGTTTCTCCCATTTTCTTCTATGAATTTAATGGTTTTAGTGCTTATCCTTAGATAGTTTATCCTTGTTGCATTAGTTTTTATGTATGATGTGCTAATGTCAAAGCCATTTATTTATACAGCAATATAGTTGTTCTAGCATTCTTTGCTAGAATTATTATCTTGTGCCTGTCAAATTAGCTTGAAACATTTGTCAAATTATCAGTTGACTCTATTAATATGAAAGGTACTAGACACACTTGGAAATAAATGTTTTCAGTCATTGTTGAGTGTATTCTGTATCAATTAAATTGTAGTGGTTTACAGTTTTATTAAGATCTGAGGCTTTGCTAATATTTTTACTCTACTTGTTCTGTCCATTTCTGAGAGGAGTGAAAATTCCCTATATAATTGAAGAATTGCCTGTTTTTCATTTTAATTTTGTCAGTTTCATGTCATATATTTTGAAGTTTTCTTATTGGACAAATATGCTCTTGTGATTGCTATGCCCTGCTAAATTGACCTTTTAATATTATAGTAGCAATATTATGTTTGGTAATGTATTTTGTTTTATGATATATTATTGTTTATTTTAGTTTAGGTGCTCTAGGCTTCTTATGCTCATGGCATTCATATGTCCATTTCTAAGCTTACTCACATGGCTTTGGCTGATGCTTCAGTTACTCATCATGTGGGCATCTCAATAGGGCTGTTCATGACATGCCAGCTGGCATCCCCGAGAGGAAGTGACCCAAGGGAGAAAGAGCATGGGCATCCAAAATTTCAGAACTTAATTTTAGAAGTGACATAACCTCATTTTACTATATTCTGTTTATTACCCTATTGTCCTGGACTATTTAAAATATCGATACTAGGAGGCTAGGGTCTCTGATGCTGACTTAGAGGCTGGATACAACAATAATCCTTAGGATAATCAGTTAGAAAATAGTTTATTCTAAGAGGTATTTATTAATTTATAACATTTTTATACCTTTATTAGTGCCTTGTAATACTGCATCTTAGAGAGGTTCAAAGTCATACAATTGGTCTTGGTGTGTTTTCCTTAAAGTTCTACACTGTTACCCACCCATCCCCATACAAGATAGTGACACCTTCATGCATGAACATGACATAATTAGAAATGTTTCTTTCATCAGTTCTTCCTTGTCTCCTCCCCACTGTTTCCCTATCCTCTTCTAATATCCTGTTGATCACTTTCCTCAATTACCTAAAGTCCGTTCTGCTTCCTACTTTCTCTCTAGCTTCAACATTTGAGCAAAGACTTACAACCTTTCACTTTCTTTTTTATTTATTTATTTTTATTCGGATCATATTGAAATTGGCATAAATTCAGACTGTACTTGGTGCTCTCTCCCCCTGCTTCCCCTTCCCACCTGCCCAACAATGAGTGTCCAGGTTGACCATGCTACATTCATACTTTTACACATGTTCGAATATAGCTCCTCCATTAATCAACCTCAGCCTTCTTCCTCTCCTATCCTTCCGTTCTAGCTTTGCTGAGGTTTCCCCTCCATTATCTGGAGTCCCTCTGGTATCCCTAATACTCTCTAGTTTGGGCATATTAGAGAAAATATATGTCCCTTCTCATTCTGTGGTTGGCTGATCTCACTTAGCATAATGTTCTCCAGGTCTTTCCATCTTGCGATTGATATGATTTTTTTCTTCTTTATGGATGAGTAGAATTCCATTGGGTGTATTTCCCATAGACGTCTTGAATTAAATAACCATTTATTTTCTTCCCAATTTTCTCCAGGATCCCAGAGTTTTCACTCTCAGTTACTTCTCAGAAGATATTTAATTTGTATAAATTTAAGATAATTAGCACTTCTGACACACTTAGCATTGAGATATATTCTATGATTGAGGGAAATGTTATAAGAAATATAATATTTGTTTCAGTTTGGATGTTATGTCCCCCAAATTCTCATGTGTTGAAGGCATGGTCCTTTCAGGTATGGTGGTGCAGAACTGTAATCCCAGTACTTGGGAGACAGAGATGAGGATCTTAGGTTAAAGGCCAGCCTTAGCAGCATGGAGAGATCCTCAAAAACTGTTTCAAAATAAAAAATAAAAGTGGTTGAGGATGTAGCTCAGAAGTAGAATGCCCTTAGGTTCCATTCCCAGTAAAAAACAAAAACAAAAGCTGAGTTCCCAATGTATCAATATTCTGAGGTAGTACTTTTGGAAAGTGATTAGATCATGAGGTCTCTGGCCTCATCATATGAGTAGTAATTTGAGGGCATTATTGAGAGCTGAAAGAGATAGTAACTAATTAAAAGGGTTTGTTCTTAGGGAAATGTCCATGGTGAATATACCTCTTCCCTAGATACTTCCTCTCTCTCATTCTACTTCTTGACTTCCACCAACTGACCAGCTTCCCTGTGTAACGCTGTGCTACCCTGATATGTCTTCTTGGGAACCAGCTGACCATGGACTAAAACTCTAAAATTATGAACCAAAAAAATCTTCCTTCTTTTAAGTTGTTCATGTAAGGTATTGTGGAGCCTACTAACACAACAATTAACATTTGACTTTAGCATGCAAATAAATCAACAATGAATTCAGACCAAGCTAATATTTCTCTAATTATTATTAACTAGTACAGGCCCTCATTTTACTTTCTAGTACAGTGACATTTCAACTAATATCCTCATCTCCAGGAATTATCTCCTTAAATTTATCGTTTGTTTTACTGCCTGACATATATTTACTCAGTAGGTCTGATTATATAACTTCTTTATATAAAATATTTGGTGTTTTTATTGCCTTTTGAGACAAGTATAACATGTTTGAAAAGATTAAAATCATTCAAAATATAACCTCAGTCTCTGTCTCTTGCTCCATGACCACCATCCTCTCCAAATTAAAATTATATTGCAGTTTAATTGTTTCTAACATGTTTCCTGTAGAATTTTAATTTCATTTGCTCTGGAAATATTTAATAGTCATATAATTTTGGAAAATTCTGCATATAAAAATGTTCTCACAAATGCATTGCAATTCATTTGTATGTTAATATAAATGTATACAAAAAGCTCTAAAGAATCTCACAATGAAGTGTAATATTAATCATTTCCCAATTTTCCCCATTGAAACAATTTTTAAGAACACTTGTTAATACCTTGTTAAACTCTCTCATACATACATGCTTTTGTCAAATGCTCTTCTGTCATATTGGAGTATTTGCAATTTCCTGAATATGTGTGCTCTCTAGTTATTTTTTGCATGAGTAAAGGGAATGGCTCATCTGTAAGTAGAAACCCTAAATATCTTTTTCCCTTCCATTTTTATTTCTTTGTTTTTGGTTTGGGTTTGTTTTTGCTTTTGCTACTGCTGCTGGGGTTTTGTTTTGGTTTTGTTTTTTGCTACTAGAAATTAAACCCAGAGCCATTTTACCTCTGAGCTATACCTTGAGCCCTATTTCATTTTTATTTGGAAACAGGGTCTCCCTAAGTTGCTTAGGGTCTTGCTAAATTGCCAAGACAAGCCTCAATCCTGTGATCCTCCTGTCTCACCCTCCCAAGTACTGGGGTTATCGGCGTGGGCCACCACCTCTGACCACTTTCCCCTTTTCACCAACTCAGAAAGCTGACTGATAAGTCAGAGCCTAGCTTATGTTTTCATTTACTATAAAACTTGCTCTGCCATACCATACACTTCTCTGTAAGGTAGAAGTAACTAATTTTTCCTTTATATTTTCATGGAACTTTTCATATTAACCTTTAATATAATTTTCACATTTCCTGTGTGTGAAGACCATTGGCTTCTTAAGGAAAGATGCCATATCTTAAAGCACTGTTTTAGTCAGCATTATCACTGTTCGGCCCAATAAGCCTAACCACACAACTTAAAGGAAGGAAGATTAATTTCCTCAGGATTCATTCCATGTCAGTCTGGGTCTTCAGAGCTCAGAGAATAGTGGAGGGAAGCAGAGAGACAGAGAGTTCAAGGGCTCTGCATTCACATCTAATACCAAGAAGGCTGGAAGCCAGAGAGAGCAGGGGGAGATAAAACCTCGAATAACCCAAGGCCACACCCACAGGCACTCTTCCTTGGAAACCAAGGCCCAACTATAGCATGACTTCCTGGTTTCTGTGAGGGCTAGGGGGCCATTCTAAATTCAAACCATTACATGCATGTTCTTATCTTGAGTGTCTAGTACAATTCCAGGTAGTTTGGAGGAATATTCAATAAATGATCATTGAGAAAAAAAATCGTTTTTCCATTATAAGTCCATATAGAATTAAAGACTGAATTGTATATTGTATGCCAAATGTGAAAATATCTTAAAATGGGATCAATTAGGACTGGAATAATTGAGGAAAGTTTCTTAAAGAAGGTGTGTCTTTTTATTTTTTTTTTCATATTTATTTTTAATTGGTGCACTGTATTCATACATCATAGTGGGATACAAACTTTTGTAGACATACATGCACACATCGCCCAGTCAGCCCCCACCCGATCCCCACCCCGTTCTCTCCCCATCTCTCCCCCCCTCCTATGCTTGGCTTAGTAGTTGACATCTAGTATTATAGCAATTTATCCAAAATTAAAAATGATAATCTCACATAACAGTTTGATTTGTCTGATATCAAGCTTTTGATGACTTAAAGATAACATTTCAATATTTCTTTTTGCTTTCTTTCTTACCAGGGAATCTATTTTTTTTCTATTTTTTAGGTGAAACTATCATATATTTATATATTTATTTTTCAGAAAAAAAAATCTATCCTAATATGGAATATGGACTCTAGGTACCCACATCGATCTTGAAAAAGAACAAAGCTAGAAGATATATATTTTCTGATTTCAAACCATATAAAGCTACAATAATTGAAACAGTGTAGTACTATTCTAAAGGCAGATATATAAACCATTGGAGTTAAATAAAAGCCTAGACCTAAATTCTTCCCTTTATTGTCGTTATTTTTGACAAGGTTTCCACGAACATTTGGTGGTAGAAATAATAATCTTTTAACTAAATATTGTTGAAACATAATAATTACATGGAAAAGAATAAAATTGGACCCTTACCTAATCCCATATACAAATATTAACTCAAAATAGATAAAAGACCTAAATATAAATCTTAAGACTATAAACTTTTAGGAGAAAATCTGGGTCATAAAACCTCACGACATTGAAATTGGCAGTGATTTCTTGGTTATGATTTCAATGGCACAGGCAACAGAAGAGTATACAAACTCCCTAAAAAATAAAAAACATATTGTATATCCAAAGACAATGTAAACAGAGTTAACAGTTACTAATAGAATGGGATAAAATATTTCCAAATGCTATATCTGAAGGTATATTAATATTCCAACAAGAAATCCTAAAAATTAACAACAATAAAGGCAAACAATACCATTTAGAGATAGGTAAAAGACTAACATAAATAATGAATCTCCACAGATAACCAATCTCAATTGTCTGTTGGATGGAAACTCTTGTTTCTCTGGTTCTGGTGTGTGTTACCTATTTCTTCTTTGTAGTTAATCTCTTTGAGTATTTTCTCTAGCGCTGGTTTTGAAGACATAAATTCCTTCAGTTTCTGTTTGTCATGGAAGCTTCTTATTTCCCCATCTAATTTGATAGAAAGTTTTGCTGGGTAGGAAATTTTTGGCTGGAAGTTGTTTTCTTTCAGAGTTTGGAATATGTTACTCCAAGCCCTTCTGGCCTTCATAACTTGGTTTGGGAAGTCTGGAGTGATTCTAATTGGTTTGCCTCTGAATGTCACTTGGCCCTTTGCTTTTGTTGCCTTTAAGATTCTCTGCTTGGCTTCCACATTGGTCATTTTGACAATTATGTGGCGTGGGGATCCTCTTCTCCGATCCTGTCTAAAGGGAGTTCTATAAGTTTCCTGGACCTGCGTATCGACCTCTTGCTCTATGTGTGGAAAATTTTCTGCTATTACTTCCTTGAAGAGATTGTTGATCCCTTTAGTTTCACTTTCTTTTCCCTCCTCTATTCCAATTATTCTTAGGTTAGCTCTCTTAAAATGGACCCATATTTCTTCAATATCAGATTCCTGCTGTCGGATATTTTTTTCTAGATTAGAAACTATGCGTTCATTTTTGGATTGCTCATCTTCTAAGAGCGAGATTCTGTTCTCCATGTGTTCTAATCGGTTGTTTGTGCTTTGAATTGAGGTCTTTACTTCATTAATTGCATCCTTTATCTCTTTTTGGCTCTCTCTGAGTTCTTTTCAAAGCACCTCTATTATTTCTACAGTTATTTTCCTGATTTGATCTTCTAGAAATCTCTGATTTTCTGTTTTATCGGGTTCTGATGTTGTGGGGTTGTGAGCATTCATTGCTCCGTATTATTCCTCTTTCCCATGATTTTGGAAGTTTGTGCCTTCTCTGGGTTCTTCCCTTGGGTCACTATGACTTCACTTAAGGTGCTCTGGATCTCGAGTCAGTAGTATCTCAGACCCCACTACTCCTTTACTGGGTTGTATCACAGAGTCTCTGACCCAGAGAGTCGATAGAGGCTGCTTTAGACCGTAGGGGGTGCCAGGTTGCACGTTCTCCTATGGTGTGATATCACTGCCACTGCCCCTCTCCCACTGGGTCAAGTCCCAGTGAGTACAGTACTGGGATTTCTCCTCTGTGGCCCGCAATTTGACTCACTGTTCT
Source organism: Muscardinus avellanarius (assembly GCF_963383645.1). Classification (NCBI taxonomy): domain Eukaryota; kingdom Metazoa; phylum Chordata; class Mammalia; order Rodentia; family Gliridae; genus Muscardinus; species Muscardinus avellanarius. The sequence continues at coordinate 92,936,781 of NC_137792.1, read as the reverse complement.
TGAGTACGCAGATGTAGCTGTAGTGAATTCGGTGCTGCTGCCGCCGGTGGCAATATGGCGCCGCTGCTACGCCCTCGGCTGTTGGGCTGGCGTTTTTTTTTTCTTGGTTTTGATTTCCACTCTGAATCCCTGCAGCGTGTGCTGAGCTCAGACACTGGGAGCTTTAGATGTCCTCTGCGCCGAGAAATCCCACCTGGCTGTTCCGCAGCGGCTCCCCTCAGCTTGCTGTGGCCGTCCCGTGAATTCGCCGGCAGTATGGCGCTGCTGCCGCGTCTGCCGAGTCCTCGGGCTTGAGGATCTCCTCTGTGGCTCTGTTCTCAGTCCGCTTTCTCTCTGGAGCCTGGTGATTTTTTTTGTTTCTCTGGTGATGTTGTTTTCTGGCTTTGAAAGGCGCTGATTTTGTGGTAATGGATATTTGTTGTTAGCGGGGCTCTCAAGTCCCGCTTTTCTCGGTCGCCATCTTCCCGGAAGTCAAGAAGGTGTGTCTTGCACTAGAATAAAGATGGGAAGGATTTGAGCAAAGAATTCAACCTACATGAAAACAAAGGCAGGTTAGTGGAATAGTCAGGGTAAATAGTGAGTGCCAAGAGGAGGAAAAATAAGGTTGAATATTTGAAATGATGTCATTATAAAAACTCTTAAATGCCAAGTATAATAGTTTAAAGGCTGTTGATTAAAGAACTAAATCAGGATGGATGCCAAATCTAGCAGATTAGGCAAAATCATGTGTCAAGTTAAGGTCTCTATTCATTATTAGAGTCACTGATGCCGCCCACCAGTATTTGTTAACTGACCTGAGTATTTCACATACATGAAGTACGAAGGCTTCTTTTTAAATTGTATAATTTTTATATCTCTTATCAGAAACAGTGATTTATATAGCAATCATTGTATTGAAAGCAAAATCTTCTTCCCTTTCCCAAATGTGTTTTTCTGATAAAATGTTTCTCCATAGAACTATAAACATAGTCCTCATAAATTCAAGCACTAGAGGTGACCTCTGTTCCTTGGCATTAATCCAAGTTCTCTGGTTCTTATATCTTAAAATTTAGATTTACATCTTAAAATTTATCCCTTTGACTCACTGGAGAAAGGGTATTTTTCAACAGAGAATAAAAACTTATTTTTAAGTTGACATTTATCTTTCTTTAGCCACAACTCATTAAAATAGTGTAAAATTAGTTTGTAGGCCAGCCATCATTTTGCATTTTTAATATATCTATTGTCAAAAATCTTTTTCTCTTAATGAGATTGCATTTTCCAGGAGTCTATTTCAAATCTAATAACTGAATTTGGGATTGCCTTACTCCAAGAATATGTATTTCAAGTTTTTCTGAGTTCTACTAAATTAAGGTTCTTTAACTTTTTCAATCTAAGATATAATATGTTAGAATTGATTAATCCAAAATTCCTTGCTTATTTCTAAATCAAACTTCTTCTAATTATAATTATGAGGATAATTATCAAGAAATATTTTCTGTTACAAATGAGGAGGAATGATTACAAAACAACTAATATGTACTTTATATAGGGTTAAATGATAACATAGTACAAATATAAGATAAACCTACAGTGGCAATGCTTTTATTTGTAATTGTATCTTTGACTTAAGATATAAATAGTATGTAAGTATATTTTGCATTATGGTACTAATTCTGTTCAATACTTTATGTTAAATTTGCATAATACTTGATAAAACAAGAAGAAGGTCATGTATTCAGGAATATGTTCTTTAAAATATTTTCAAAGGAATTAAATTTATATTTTATTGAAACATTTCTTCATTTTGAAATATTTTATTTTTTGTTGGTGCATTTTAATTATACACGATGGTGAAGTTCAGAGTGATTGAGACATACATGCAAAAAGCAGATGGTGAGCTTCCCCCCAGCCCCTTCCCCTTCCCCATGCATGATATTGAGATAGGCATTGTTAATATTGTATATGTTCATGGGCTCCATTGAAGTCTTTCTTTCATCAATTCTCCCTCTTCCCATCTGCCTTTCACCCCTAGAACCCCACATCACTCCAATGGGTTTCTCCTCCTTTGTCTATAGTGTCTTTTGTATCCAAACTTCTTCATAACTTCAACATACGAGGGAATATATATGACCTTTCATTTTTGGGTGACTAATCTCACTTAACAGAATATTCTCTAGTTTCATTGATGTTCTTGGAAGTAACATAGTTTTTCTCTTCTGTATGGCCAAGTCAAATTCCATTGTGAGTATATCCCATAGTTTCTAATCCATTTATCCGTTGATGGACAACTAGGCTGGTTTCATAATTTGGCAATTGTGAATTATACTGCTATAAACATAGATATGCATGTCTTAGTATAGTAGTTTGGTTCCGATCCCTTTGGGTAGATAACCAGTAGTAGTATATTTGGATCATATGGTAGATTCATTCTCATTCTTCTGAGAAACCTCCACACTGACTTATTTCTAAAGTAACTACACTAATTTGCAAACCCACCAACAATGTGCCACAGTTTCTATTTCCCCAAATCCTGACCAGAATTTATCATTGTATTTTTTGATGATTGCCATTCTTATTTGGGTTAGATGAAATCTCAATGTACTTTTGATTTGCATCTCTCTGATTGCTAATCATGTTGAAAGTTTTACCATTTATCTATTGAGCATTTATATTTTATTTTGGGGAAGTGTTCATTTAGTTCACTTACTAATTTCTTGATTTTTTTTCATGTTTCTTGGGTTCTTTGTATATTCTAATTAGCACTCTATTGGGAAAGTAGCTGGCAAAGTTCTCTGATTCCCTTGGCTCTCTATTAAAGTTTTTAATGTCTTCTTTTGCTGCACAGAAGCTCTTTAGTGTAATGCAATCCCACTTATTAATATTTTTCAAAATTTCTTGTGTCTTTGAGTCTTAATTCAGACTCTGGAGTATATATATATATATATATAATATTACAGTACATATATATATATATATATATATATATATATATATATATATGTGTGTGTGTGTGTGTGTGTGTGTGTGTGTGTGTGTGTGTATTAGAGTGTTGGTCTTTTCTTTTTCTAGTAAATGAAAAGTCTGGTATAAGTTCCAGGTCTTGTGCAGAGTGAAAAGGACAGGGATAAATTTCATTTTTCTATGAATGGATAATCAATTTTTTCAACACTGCTTGTTGAAAGGCTATACTTTCTCCAGCATAATTTTTTGGTCACTATATCAAAAATCAATTGGAAGTTTGTGCGTGGATGTTTGTTTTTGTTTTTGAATCTCCTACTCTTTTCCATTATTCTATATGTCCCTTTTTGTGCGAAAACTATGCTGTTTTTAGTAATATAAATCTGTAATATAGTTTTTTAAATTTTGTTTTGTTTTTTTTTTTAATTTGTTTTGGTGGTACTGGGGTTCCTGGAAGCCCTTCTACCTCCAGGCTACACTCCCAGACCTAATATATATATATATAATTTAGAAACAGGGTCTCTTAAGACAGCACGGCTGGCTTCAAACCTGTTCGATCCTCCTGTCTTTGCCTCTCAAGCACAGGGATTACAAGCATGAGCCACCACGTCTGACTTGTAATATAGTTTGAAGTCAGGTATTATAATGCCTCATGCATGGCTCTAATCACTGAGAATTATTTTGTCTATTATGGGTCTTTTGTTATTGTGCATAAATTTTAGAAGAGAAATTTTACTTCTTTGAATAATGGTAAAATGGCAATTTAAGAAGGATTGCATTAAATCTGTACAATACTTTTAGGAGAGTGGCCATTTTAATGATATTGTTCTGCCTATCCAAAAACATGTGAGGTCTTTTCATCCTTTACAGTCTTTATCAATTACTTTCTTTAGTATTTTATAGTTTACAATATAAAGGTCTTTTACATTCTTGATTAGATTTACTTGTAGATATTTTATTGTTTTGGTGGCTATTGTGAATAGGTTTGTTTTTCAGATTTCTATCTGAGTGGATTCAGTTGTTGTATAGAAAAGCTATTAATTCTTGTAGATTGATTTGTGTATCTTGCTATTTTGCTGATTTTTATCAGCTCCAGCAGTTTTTTGGTTGCATTTTTAGGCTCTTCTGTTACATAATCATGTCACATACAGACAAAGATAACTTCATTTTTTCTTTCTATATTTGTATTTCTTTGATTTTCTTCTCTTGTCTTACTACTCTGGCTAGATTTTCTAGCACTATAATTAACACAAAGGAATGGTGATAGTTGCCATTGTTGTCTTGTTCCTGATTTTAAAGAGAATTCTTGTAGTTTTTGCCCATTTGGTATGATGATGACTTAAGGCTTATCATAAACTGATCACATGATTTTGTAGGACATTCCTTCTATTCTGATTTTCTGTAGTATTTTTAAACAAGAATGGTGTTGGATTTGTCAATGCTTTTTCATCATCTACTAATATGATTTGTGATTTTTATTCTTAGTGCTATTTGTGTGGTGAATTACATTCATTGTTTTATGTATGTTGAATCCTCTGGTAAATTGCTTTTATTGTTTTATGTATTTCCAGCCCTGCATCACTGAAATAAAACCAAATTGGTTGTGGTATACAATTTTTTGTGGTTTTATATGTGTGTCACTAATTTTTGTTTAGGTATCTTGCATCTAAATTCATTAATGATATTGGTCTGTTGTTTTCTTTTCTTGGACTTTCTTTAATAGTTTCAGTATTAAGGCAATACTGACTTTATAGTTTGAGTTTGGGAGAATTCCTTCTCTTTCTAATTCATGGAATAGTTTGAGGAGTATGTCCACCTTGTTTTCTATGTTTAGTAAATACACTAAAATTATTTCTGTGAAGAGATTTTTAGTTTCCTTGGTTTGAGCTTCTAAACTGTCTTCTAATACCTGTCATTCTTAGGCTTGCTCATATAAACTTGTCTCAAATCACTTGGATGTTTTGGCTATATTGTTGAATTGTCTTCTCTATTGTTGGCTGCCATTCATTTTTTAAATGAGCTGTCTTCTAAGAGTAAGATTCTGTTTTCCATGTGGTCTAGTCTGCCATTGATGGTATCTATTGAAGTTATTATTTCATTTATTTCTGTTCAAGTTATCAGAGCCTCTCTATCTCTCTCTCTCTCTCGCTCTCTCGCTCTCTCGCTCTCTCGCTCTCTTTCTCTCTTTCTCTCTTTCTCTCCTCTTTTTAATGTGGCACTGAGGATGGAACCCAGGGGCATTCTACCTCTGAGCGAAACGCCCAGCCCTATTTTTTATTCTTTATTTTGAAGCAGAGTCTCACTGAGTTGCAAAGGGCCTAAATAAGTAGCTGAGGCTGTCCAAGAACTCTGATCCTCCTGTCTCAGACTCCCAAATGCTGAAATTACAAGTGTGCATCACCACACCCAGGTATCAGTCTCTTTTTTGATATATTCCTTTATATTCTTTAATCATTCACTGTTCTCCTTTCTAATATCTTGGCTCATACCTGTCATTAATGTTCTCAATTATCTTGAATTCTCTACATCTCTGAATTGATTATTTTTGTTGTTATGAAGTGGTGGGAGCTCATTGTTTCCTTGTTAGTCTTCTTTCTAATGTTTTCAGGATTTTTAACTTTTTATCTTTGTTGGGTTTTCTGACTCTCTCTGTGAAGTTCTGATGTCTAATGACATTCCATTTATGATATATCCTGTTCTGGATGTACATATTCACCTCAAGGTATATCTTAAAGACCACTGGTATAGCCAGGCATGTTGGTGTATGTCTGTAATTCTGGTACTTTGGAGGCGGAGACAGGAAGATCCCAGGTTGCAGGTCAGCCTTAGCAACTTAGTGATACTATTGCAGTTTAGCAAGACCCTGTTTCAAACTAAAAAATAAATTAGGGTGTAGTCCAGTAATAGTATAACCCTGTGTTCAGTTCCCAGTACATCCACCCCCACACACAGCACTGATGTAGGTAGTTGCTGAATGTCTACCAGCTCTTTCCTCACACAGCCCTGACAAAATTGGCTAAAGGTTGTAGCATTTGGAGCTTGCTCAGATGTCTGCCTCACTTTTATTCCCCAGAGAGAGCCTCCTACTCCTGTTGCTTTGATTACTGGGGCTGCCTTATACCCTGTACTCTGCTGAGGTCACAAGAGACCCTGAGCTCCACAAAGTTTCATAATCTACCTAGGTTTTATTATCTCAGTGAAACACCCAATTGTCCTTTTAGCACTGGTTACTTGAGATCCTAAAGGTCACCTGCTTCAGTAGCCCAGACTCTAATTCTAAGATGTATTGTACTTGTATCATCCCATGGTCTTCTGTCTGCACCTTACTGAGGCACAGTGTCAGCATTTCTAGTGGTATGTAGAGGATGTTCCCTTTTGTGATCCAAACTCAGTGTTACTAGTAGGTGACCACATTTAGCTGAGCCATATCAGTTTCAAGCGACCTTGTCCATGGACTGTGTCCACTGTCACCCCCTCATTGTCACTGATCTGAAGGCTGTCTAGGATCAGTAGGCTGCAGATCCTTCATGTCTCAGTGGGGAGAGTCAACTCTATCAGCCAGCTATGATGGTGGTGTTAGTAGATCACAGTAACTAATGTCCAAGTACGTGACTGTCACCAAGATAATATGCTACAGGCTCAGTGGGAATCACGACTTTTCATTCAGTGTTTATTACCCTGAGAGACCTCTACTGCAGTCTCTAGACATCTGGGAAGAGAGGAGGATAGCTGAGCTCACACATTAGTGTCCATTAGTGTCTAGAGACTCACTCGCTGGAATGCTGATCAGTTCCAGGCTCAGTGATAAATGTGTTTATAATTTTCCTGTTTTAGCACCCCAGAATAGGAGCTATGATAGACAACTGGAGTCTATGAGCACAGTTTCTGGGTTGTCTGGAGGGGAAGATAAACTGCCACCTCTGCCTCTTGCCCCTAGTAACACTCAGGGCTGTCAGCAAATTCTCACTTTCAAAATATCTGATGTTAACATTTAGGGTCTAAAGAGATCCTCTGAAATTTCCTAGACTCTGCTAATTCAGTGATTTTTGTGGACTCCGGATCCCCACAGCACCCCTGACCTCCCCCTCACAGCTATGTGGGCTCCTGCTGAAACTGAATATAGACTCACAATTGCAACGAGGTATATTGGAGCCTCTCGTGACTCTGTAGAAAGAGTATGTCTCCTCACTATTCTGGTTCCGACAAATTCTGTACCTGCCATAGTGATAATCACTGCGCATCCAGGCTTAGGTGATCTGGGAATCACAAAAGTGGAGTGGAGATTACTATTGCCCTTTTGGTTGGTACTTTGTACCTGCTGGGTCCATAGGATTTAATTTTCTCCTACTAGTTTGCTGGTAATCTTCTAGGAGCAGGAGAGCTCCCTTTCTAGTCTGCAATGCTCAGAGTTCATAAGATGTGATCTCTAGATGTTCCCAGGCATCTAAAAAGCTTATTTTCAATTGATACATAATAATTGTATATGTTTATGGAATATAATGTGGCATTTCAATATAAATATTCAATGTGTAATGATCAGATTAGGGTAATTGGCATATCTAAAACTTAGACAATTATCATTTCTTTTTTTATTGTTGAAAAATAATAATTACATGAAAATTAATAAGACTGGACCCTTACCTAACACCATATACAAATATTAACTCACAATGGATAAAAGACCTAAATGTAAATCTTAAGACTATAAACTTTCAGAAGAAAACCTGGGTCATAACAGTTCACAACATTGAAATTGACAGTGATTTCTTGGATATGATTTCAAAGGCACAGGCAACAAAAAATAAACTTCCTAAAAAATAAAAAAATTGTACAATGTAAACAGAGTTAAAAGTTACTGATACAATGGGATAAAATATTTCCAAATGCTATATCTGAAGGTATATTAATATTCCAAATAGAAATCCTAAAAATTAGCAACAATAAAAGCAAACAATACAATTTAGAAATATAATTTAGAAATAGTTAAAAGACTGAAATAACTAATGAATCTCCAAAGATTTTAACCAATAAACACATGAATATATTCTTCTTTGCTTAGTTGTCTCCTGAATGAAGCTGCTCACTTCAGCTCCTTGTTTACCTTTCCTCTCTGGATCCTGGTGCTGTGAGGGAAGATGGTGCAGGCATGGTTCCACTGCCATATTATGGGCTTGATTTCTGGTCTCTGGTTGTTCTTCTAGTCTTTTTTTCCTCTGTCCCTTGTGTTTACATTTTTTATTTCTCTGCTGATGGTATTTTCTGGCTATGAAAAGCACTGATTTTGTGGCAACAGAGATCGAGTTTTAGCAGGACTCGTAAACACTGCTTTTCTTGGTAGCCATCTTCCTGGAAGTCGGCGTCTTGTTTTTTTTGCATATTATGTCTGACCCAATATTAGTAGTAGGAATTTAGAGGTGTCAGCAGGTAAGCAGAGTAGTCTCTGTTCTCCACAACTAGGGCTTGGCCAGTCTGAATTCTCCCCATTCACAACAATTGAGAGTTCTGTAGTGATCCTGGAGATCCTACTAGTTGGGTCTAGTATTAAGCATTCGTCTTCCCCACACTTTTCTCTGCCGGAGCCATCCCCATATGAGCCACTACCTGCTGGAGCCAACCGGCAAGAGCACGGGTTCTACAGAGAGGTGTGAGGATGAAGAGTTTTTAATTCTAACATGGGGGAGCTGCCAGCCTACTATCTTTAATGGCTGACCCCTGTTTCTGGGTCAATATTTCCTACTAGTCGATAACTATGCCTGGGTCACTATTCTCTATTGTGCCAACACTCCTGGCCAACACCTACTTCTGGGTCAATCTCATCTTTATTGTATCGACGCCGATCCTGGGTTTGTTTTTTCAGAGGTATTTATACACAGCTACAGGTCAATCAACATTCTCGTGCCATCACCACTGGAATACAATACAGACCAATCCATAGCACATACATTACAGGTAGATTAATCAATACCCTCGTGCCATCACCACCTGATTTCCCCAAACCTTGTTGACTCTGGGAGAAGGACAATCAGCTGAGTCAGAGACACTAATCTAGGGGAAAGCCTTAATGGCTCCCCACATTCCTCTGATCAGAGCATGAGACTATTTGAGCCTTTGGTATGTCCAACAGCAGAATCTACTCCCACTTATCTGGGTTGTAATGCAAAGTCTCAGACTCAGGGATTTTATTGAGGTTGTGGCAGTCCCTGTGGGTGCAGAGCTTGGTGATTTCCTGTGGAACCGCAACTTCTCTTATGATATTTTTGAGTACTTCTCTGGATCTCTGAAGGGTGTGGTAATCTCAGCTGCCACTATTTCTTCACTGGGTTGTACCACAAAATCTCAGACCCAGGGAGTTTTTCAGGTCTGCGTGAGTCCTTGGGGTGACCAGGTTGGGCATTTTCCCATGAGAACTGTGACTTCACTTATGTTGTTATTGAGAGCCGCTCTGGATCTCTGGAGGGTGTGATAATATCAGCTGCCACTACTCCTTCACTGGGTTGAACTACAAAATTTCAGACCCAGAGAGTTTAGTACAGCTGCATGAGTCCCTGGGGGCACAGCGCTGGGAGTTCTCCTGCAGGGATCACAGTTTCACTTATGATTTTGATGCATACTGGTCTGGATCTCTTACAGGCATGGTGAGCTCGGCCACCACTGGCAAGATGGTGCCCTCAGCCGTGAGGGGTTGGGTCAAAAGTATCTATTTTGAACCTCATTTTTAAAAAGATCTTGAGTCACTGAGATAGATATTACATAAATTGGATCCAAATGCTGTGTGCATATGCATTCTGTGTCTACATTAATTTTACCTCAACTTCTATACCTTTATGAATATCCAAATAATTTCATTTGTCTTAAAGTTTATTTGCAAAATCCTCTATATCAGTCTCTCTTTAAGCATTATTCTCAACTTATTGTTTTAATAGAACCCTGGTTTCCACTACCCTTCCTCAAGACCAAGCCATTTTTTGATGCTGTCTAAATTAATGAATATATTTGATTCCAGAACTTGTATACCTCCTTGTTTTTCTTCACTATATCTAAACCATTCTTTCTTGACTATCCTTAAAAATTCACACTTCTGAATCACAAACTTTGCCATATATTCCCATTGCTTATTTCAGTAATCTATTGATGCTCATCACTCTTCCTTACACTTAAAAATATTTTGTCATTCTAACATTTTTCCTGCCACAATAATTGGTTATTTCCATATAAATATAAATGATCCTTTTAAGACTCTTTCTTAGAAAGTTCTTTATTTCAATTAACTTTCCCTTCATTATAATATATCAAATTCTTGTCATAAAATAGAACAGTATAGAAGATGCAGTAATAAATCTACACATTTATAGCCAATTGATTTTTTTTGTTGTTGTACTGGGGTTGGAACAAAGGTGTTTTTCTATCTCTGGGCTATACTCCCAGACCTATTTTATACTTCATTTGGCAATAGGGTCTCACTAAGTTACTGAGAGACTCACTAAGTAGCTGAGGCTGGCTTTGAACCTGCATGATTCTCCTGTCTCCGCCTTCTAATCACTGGGATTACAAGCATGCACCAGCACACCCAGCTTATCCAATTGATTTTTAACAAAGATGTAAAAAAGATATGTTGGAGAAAAGATAGTCTTTTCCACAAATGGTGTTTTTTTTCATATTTCATGTACTTATTTATATACCGCCTTTTCTCATCCAATCTATGTAATCATTTTTTAAAATTTTTTTATTGGTGCATTATATTCAAACATCATATTGGGGTAAAAAATTTATGTGTACAAACATGTACTCATTGCTGATTTAACCTCTACCAATTTCCACCCCGTTCCCTCCCCGTCCCTCCCTTCCTTGCTTGGCTTAGCGACTGACTTCGATATGTTTTAAGTACATTGTGTGTTTTAGGGATTTTCCTCCTCCCAATTCCTCTCTCCTCCTTTAGGTTGTCTTGTTTGCTCCTCTATAGGATTTCCTCTTTCAAGAGTTCCTCCTATGACCCATTTCTCCCTAACTCTCACATATTAGGGAAAACATCTGATTTCTTATTTTTTGTGACTGACTAATCTCACTTAGCATAATGTCCTCTAGTTCCATCCATTTCTCTGAAAATGATGTAATTGAGTTTTTTTAAATGGCTGACTAAAAATGCATTGTGTACATATCCCACAATTTTGTAATCCATTCATCTGTTGATGGACATCTTCCATAGTTTGGCTATGGTGAATTGTGTAGCTATGAACATAGATACACATACATTAGTTTGGTAGTTTGGCTTCCCATCTTTTGGTAGATACCCAGAAGTGGTATTGTTGGATCAAATGGTACGTTTGTTCCCATTCTTCTGAGGATTCTCCATACTGTTTTCCAAAGTGGTTGCACTAATTTGCAATCCTACCAACAATGTCTTAGAGTTCCCACTTCTCCACATCCTCGCCAGCATCTGTTGTTGTTTGTGTTTTGAATGATTGCCATTCTAATTGGAGTTAGCTGAAATCTCAGGGTAGTTTTGATTTGCATCTTTCTGATTGCCAGTGATGTTGAGCATTTTCCATGCATTTATTGGCCATTTGAATTTCTTCTTTTGTGAAGTGTCTATTTAGTTCATTTGCCCATTTTGTTATTTGATGCTTTGTTTTCTTAGTGTTGAGTTTCTTGAGTTCTCTGTATATTCTAGATATTAGTCCTCTATCGGTGGTGTAGGTGGCAAAAATCTTCTCCCATTCTGTTGGCTCTCGATTGAGGTTCTTGATAGTTTCCTTTGCTGAACAGAAGCTCTTCAGTTTCATGCAATCCCATGTATTGATTCTCCTTTTAATTTGTTGTGCCTTTGGGGTCTTGTTGAGGAAATGTTTATCTGTGTCTATGTGTTGTAGTGTTGGAGCTATGTTCTCTTCAAGGAGCTTCAAGGCCTCTGGTTTAATTTCTAAGTCTTTGATCCATCATGAGTTGACTTTTGTACAGGGTGAAAAAGTGGGATTAATTTTCAATTTTCTGCATATTGTTAACCAGTTTTGCCAACACCATTTGTTGAAGATGCTATCTTTTTTCCAGTGTATGTTTTTGGCCCCTTTGTCAAAAATCAATTGGCTGAAAGTGTGTGGACTTGTTTCTGGGTCTTCTATTCTGCTCCATTGAGAAATGGAATAGAAGGAACACAAATGGTGTTTTGAAAAGTGTTATTCCTTTATAGAAAAATGAAAATAAACCCCTACTTCTTACCCTGCGTAAGAGTCGATTTGAGATGGACCAAATACCTGGTAATTAGACCAGAGACTTTGGAGTTAATAGAGGAGGGCACAGGTCCAACACAAATATATAGGTACAGGTAGAGACTTCTTCAATAAGACCCCCAAAATCAGAAAATTAAAATAAGGATTAAAAAGTTGGATTGTGTTAAACTAAAAAGTTTCTTTTAATCAATGGAAACCATCAAGAGTATAAATAGCATACAAAATAGAAGATCTTTGGCAGCTAGTCCTCTGACAGAAGACTAATACCTAAAATATACATAGGACTTAACACTAAAAAAAACATAAATAACACATTCCTGAAATGGGCAGCTGAAACTAAATAAACACTTTACAAAAGGTATATAAATGGCCAATAAACAAATGAAAAATGTTCAATATCACTTACCAAAAGATACAAATGGCCAATAGATACATTAAAAATGTTGGAAATTGTTAGCTATCAGGGAGATGCAAATCAAAAACTGAGATTCCATCTAATCCTAGTCAGAATGGTAATTATCAAGAAGCCAAGCCAGTTTTGGTAGCACATGCTTGTAATCCCAGAATTTGGGAGGCTGAGACAAGAGGATTGTGGTCTGTGGACAGCCTCAGCTACTTAATGAGGGCCTCTGCAACTTAGTAAAATCCTGTTTTAAAATAAAGAATAAAAAATAGTGCTGTGGGTGTAGCTTGCAGGTAGAATGTCCCTGGGTATTATCCGCAGTACTGCAAAGAAGAAAAAGAAGAAGAAGAAGAAGAAGAAGAAGAAGAAGAAGAAGAAGAAGAAGAAGAAGAAGAAGAAGAAGAAGGAGGAGGGGGAGGAGGAGGAGGAGGAGGAGGAGGAGGAGGAGGAGGAGGAGAGGAGGAGGAGGAAAGAGGAGGAGGAGGAGAAGAGGAGGAGGGCAGAGGAGGAGAAAAAGAAGAAGAGAAGAGAAGAAGAAGAAAAAGAAGAGGAGGAGGAGGAGGAAGTCAAATAACAGTAAATGTTGGAGAGGATGTGGAGAAATAAGAACTCTTCTACACTGTTGGTAGGATTGCAAACTAGTTCAGCATCTATGGAGATTAGGATGGAGATTTCTTAGAAATATGGAAATGGATCCACCATACAATCCAGCTATACTATTCCTGGGTATCTTCCCATAGAGGTTGAAACCGGAAAACCACAGTAATAAATGCATACCAATGTTAATAGCAGCATAATTCACAATAGCCAAATTGTGGGACCAACCTAGATGTCCACCAATAGATTAATAGATTACAAAATTACAGGATATACACACAATGGAATTCCACTCAGCAATAAAGAACAAAATTGTCTTTTGCATAAAAATGGAAAAATCTGGAAAGCATTATGTTAAGTAATATTAACCAGTCACAGAAAGTGATGGGTCATATGTTTTCTTTGATATACTGAGGCTATTGAGTAGTTAGGATACCAGAAGGACTCCAGATAGTATAGGAGAAACCTCAATGGATTCAGGTAGGTCTAAGGGAAGGGAATGAGGAAGACAGAGATTCATTAATGGAAATACTAACATTGACTATGTGTATATAAGTGAATATACCAATGTCAATCTCAATATTCTGTATTGCGAAGAGGTAAATGGGAAATGGCGGGACACCAGATGCTGTGTACATATATCTCATTGTCAACATGATTTACATTATGATTGAGACTATAATACACCAATAAAAGCATGTTAAAATGTTCAACATCATTAGCAATCAGGGAGATGCAAACAAAAAAACTACACTGATTTTCACCTAACCTCAATCAAGGCAGTCATCAAGAAGTTAGACAACAATAAATGCTGGCAAGAATGTGGGGAAAATAGAAACCCTTTTGCAATGTTAGTGGGATTACAAATTAGTGCAGCTGCTATGGACATCAGCATGGAGATTCCTCAAAAAATTGGGAGTGGATCCACCATATAATCCAATGATCTATCACACCCAAGGATCTTTCCAAATGGACTGATATCAGAATATTATATAATATATGAATATTCATGTTTATAGCAACACACTTTACAATAGACAAATTATGAAACCAATCTATATGTCTATCAATTAATGAATGGTTTAAAAATTATGGAATATATACACACAATGGATTTCTACTTAGCAATAAAGAAGAATAAAATTATATCATTAGCAGGAAAATGGATGAACCTCGAGGACATTATATTAGTGAGATTAGCCATTCACAGGAAATAAAGGGGCATATGGTTTCTTTTACATACAGAAGCTAGGAAGTAATCAGGATACCAGTAGGACTTCAAATAATAGAAAAGAAACTCCAGTGGAGCCAAAGAGTAAGAGGAGAGAAGAAAGGGAGGATCAATGAAGGAGTCATTCCCATTGACAATATCTACATATGTGAGAATACCAATGCTAATCTCAATACCCCGTATGGGGAAGGGGAGGGTGTGAATAGGGAGGTAAGAGAAGGCTCATCAAGTGCTGTGTGCATATTTGTCACAATCCTTATGACTTAAATTATGATGTGAGATTATAGTGCACCAGTAAAAGTATTTTAAAAACAGATATAAATATCTCATGGTCAAACTCAAGACCTTGTCATTGCTAATAGCAGCCATTTGCTAATCTAAATTTTAAGCACCCCATTTATTTACCAGTACCTCTTATATTTCTTATTCACACTATTTCCATCTTTGGAATCTCTAATTTATTGAGTCTACCTCCCTTTTACTGTCATACCACCCATATAGCTGTGTCAGAGAATGTCAAAAGTTCAATGTGGATAAGGAAGATTTGAGATACCTATTGGATATCTAAGTAGAGATGTCAAATAAGAAATTGGAATTTTAAATCTAAAGTTCAGGAAAAGAATCTGGGCAGGCGTCTTAACCAGCTCAGCCTGCTATAATCAACTGGGTGGCCTATAAACAACAGAAATTTATTCCTTACATTTTTGGTGTTTAGGAATCTAAGATCACATTATCAGCAATGTTGGTTCCTAGTGACAGTTCTCTGTCAGATTGAAGAGAGTAGACTTCTTAATCTTTCCATGACAGAACGAGAGTTTTCTCTGTGGCCTCTTTGTAAACTAATCCTATTCATTATAATCCCACCTTTATTATCTAATTATCCAAAGAACCTTCATCTACAAATATCACATTGGGTATTAGCTTTCAACATGTGAATTTGAGGGGGACATAAATATTTAGTCCATGAAACAGGCAATATAGCTGGGCATGGTGGCACATGCTTATAATCCCAGCATTTGTGAGACTGAGACAGGAGTATCCTGGTTAGTGGCCAGCCTAAGCTACTTAGTGAGGCCCTTTGAAACTTAGTGAGACCCTGTTTTAAAAAATAAGGAATGAGCTGGGAGTAGTGGTGCATGCTTGTAATCCCAGCATTCAGGATGCTGAGACTGGAGGATTGTGGTTCGCGGACAACCTCAGCTACTTAGGACCTCCACAATTTTGTGAGACCCTGTTTCAAAATAAAGAATAAAAAATAGGGCAGGGGCAAACTAGGAAACACAAAGGATACCAGTGGCACTCCAGATAATGGAGGGGAAATACCAGCAAAGTTTGAATGGAAAGATAGGAGAGGAGGAAGGCTGATCTTGATTAATGAGGGTCTACATCTGAACATGTGTAAAAATATGAATAAGATATGGTTAACCTGGACAACCATTAGTGGGAGGGGGGAGGGAAAACGGGGGTGGGGGGGGAGAGGGCACCAAATATAATTTAAATGTATACTATTTATGTTCAATAAAAAATTGTTAAAAGAAAAAAAATTCATTAAAGAGGAAATGCTTAAACCAAAAAATAAATAAAAATAAAAACTATGGAAATTAAAGGGGATATAGTTATATATTTGATAAAGTAAAATATTTCTCATAAAACAAAAAAAATAGGGCAGGGGGTGTAGCTCAGAAGTTGAATGCCCCTGGGTTCCATCCCCAAACCCGCAAAAAACAAATTAAAAAAAAGAATAAAAAATAAGCCTGCAGGTGTAGATTAGAGGTAGAATGGCCTTGGGTTCCATCCCCAGTACCACACACACACACAAAAAAAAACCAATCAGGCAATGTAAACTTGTGAAATAAATTTGTTTGTAATAAGCACAAATATGTAACTTAAATTCAAGACACCTGCTTGGTGCAGTGGTATACACTTGTAATCCCAACTATTTGGGAAATGAGACAAAGATGATCACACATTGGAGGCCAACCTAGACAACTGATTGTGACCCTATTACTCAAAATGAAATTTTAGTGTTGAGTGGCCTGGATTCAATCCCCAGCAGCCTCCCCAATAACACTTCATGACACAAAATAAGAGAATGATCGAGAAGTTTGAGGAATGACAACTCCATTATTGCTTTTCTTCCAGCTTCATGGAATACTCCTTTTATTCTATTTCCTCCTCATTTTTCTTCCATCTAAACTTTGTGGTACTTTGGGCTCAGTCTCACACCTGCTCTATTCTCTATGGATCTTCATTCTCTAGGGGAGCTCATTCCAATCTCTTCCTTAAATTCTAGACTTGAATGTTGAATTGCTCAATGTCACCATTTAGATACCTAATGGTTAACTGAAACAAATCAATTATGCAATGGCCTGTCATGTTTTCCAGAATGGGTAGTGTTTATTTTTCCTGTGGTACTGGAGGTGGAACCCAGGGGCTTTTCTACCTCTAGGCTATACTCCCAGACCTATTTTGTATTTTATTTGGAAACAGGTTCTCATAAAGTTGCTAAGAGCCTCGCTAAGTATCTGAGGCTGGCTTCGAAACTGTGCGATCCTCCTGTCTCAGCCTCCCAAGCACTGGAATTACAAGTGTGTGCCACCACACCTGGCCTGTGTTTATTTTTTTAAATTGAATATAGTTTGTCGTTTTCTCTCCTTTCACATTTTTTAAGCTTGCACCAAATGAGGCTTATCTTAGCCAATGTTTTACTCTTTAATTCCAACTATAAGAACAAAAAAAAAATCCACAGATGAAAAATATTTATTTCTTGAGATTTAATAGGTTTTTACATATAGTTAGGATTATTCGTGTGAATGTTTTTCCCCCTCCTCCTTAACCTGGCACAACTATTGGGTGCTGAATTCAGTTTGAGTTGTTTATTTGGAGTAGCACCAGTGGCAAAGGATGCCATAATAAAATGCAAATCAAAACCACAAAATAATACATATCAGAATACACATACACAAAACATATACATTCGAATGATCTAAACTTAACTACAAAAGTAAAAATCAGAAAATACAATTCATTAAAATATAAAGCACCAGTATTTTCAGACTATGTTAGTCAAGGAGTTAACAGTTTGGAAAACTGTTCAGAAGTATGAATAAAATTGAATAAATTCATACTATAAGTTTCAGTAGTTCAATTATTAAGGAAGTAACAATAGAATAACAAATGTTCAGACAAAAAACTAAACTAAAATACTTGCTACTGAGCCAGACGTGGTGGCACACACTTGTAATTCCAGCATTTGGGAGGTAGAAATAGGAGGATCACGCAGGTTTGAAGCCAGATTCAGCTACTTAGTGAGGCCATTTGCAACTAAGTGAGACCCTGTTTCCAAATAAATAATGAAAACTAGGGCTGGGGGTGTCGCTCGGAATTAGAATGCCCCTGGGTTCTATCCCCAGTAGTGCAAAAATAAATAAATAAATACGCTGGGCGTGGTGGCGCACGCTTGTAATCCCCGCGCTTGGGAGGCAGAGACAGGAGGATCGCGCAGGTTCGAAGCCAGCCACGCGCGCTGGCTTAGGAGACCCTGTTTCCAAATAAAAATGTAAAAATAGGTCTGGGAGTGTAGCCCGGAGATAGAAGAGCTTCCAGGAACCCCAGTACCACCAAAAAAATAAATAAATAAATAAATAAATAAATAAATACAAATTTAAAAATAAAATACTTGCTACTGTCTAAAGAAGACAAAGACTAAAAATTACTCAACTTCTTATGACCAGTGAAATAAATAAAGTATAGAAAATATACTGTTGAAGCCGGGCGTGGTGGCGCATGCTTGTAATCCCTGAGCTTGGGAGGCTGAGACAGGAGGACCGTGCAGGTTCAAAGCCAGCCTCAGCTGGCTTAAGAGACCCTGTCTCCAAATAAATTATAAAAATAGGTATGGGAGTGTAGCCCAGAGGTAGAGGGCCCCTGGGTTCCATCCCCAGTACCACCCCCCAAAAAAAAGAAAATATACTGTTGTAATATTATATAATGATAAATAAATAATAATTTATATGAATCTTACAAATATTAAACAAAGAAACCAAACAAAATAATTTGTATAATTTCATTAATAAAGAACAAAAACAGCATAACATGGTGGTACATGCCTGTGATCCCAGTACTTGAGATGCTGAGTGATAGATAATAAGGAAGCCACAAATAAAAACTTGTAAAATTGAAAGTAAATTGGCAAGGCAATTTACTTCTATAGAAGAATGTGCAACTGATATAGAATCTGGTTAACAAGCACATTGAGAAGGTAGTCTCAGCTTTTATCCTTAACGCGACCCTGCCCTTTGCCCTGCTTGGTGAGTGCTTGAGTTCACAATTTTGTGCGATTAGCTATTTTCTAAGACAGATAGTAAGTTTGAAACAAAGTTTAACATTCTGGAAGATTTTTGGTCAACTAAAAGTTATATGAGCTAAGATGGATCACCAAAATTAAAATGGCTGACATTTTGAAATATTCAGGTCAACTAAGTCATACAAGCTAAGATGGCTGACACTAAGGAAGTTTCAGGGAGTGAAGCAATTCAGACACTTTTACAATTATAAAATGAAAGCCCAAGTTACAGTTATGAGATAGAGATAAGTACACTTTTATGTAAATTTCTACTTAGATAGAAATGATGTTTTATATTTCTTATATAAGACAGGAGAATCACAGGTTCTAGGCCAGCCTCAGGAGTTTAAAGGAGCCCTCAGCAACTTAGTAAGACCCTGTTTCAAAATTAAAGAATAAAATAAAATAAGAAGGGCTTTGGTATAGCTCAGAGTTAGAATGCTTCTGGGTTTTATTCCCAAAACTATATAAAAAGAAAAGAGCAAAATCAGGTAGAATTGACATATGCTAGATATCAAAATGGTACTCAGTCTTTGGGAATGAGAACACAGGCCTGGAAGCTGTTTTTATACTGCTGGTTACTCTCTATTTTTTTATCTCAGTGTTGGTTACAAAGACATATTTATGAAAATTTACTGACTACTTATAATATGTGCACTTTTCTTGATGGTTATTTTATGTAATAAAAAAAGTTTTAAATTGTGTGTCTCTGGCCTTGATGAACTTCAGATATTAGAATTTAATCAATACCTGAGCTTAGTTATCTACTAGATATAACAAATTGAACATAATCACAAGAGATTATTGAATTCTGTTTTACCCTCCTTCAATTCCATTCTCTCAAAATATTTTTCATTTTAGTAAATAAGAAATTAGTTATAAGTAAATTAGTTATTAGATGACACCAATTTGCTTAAATAAGAAAACTAGGAACAGTCTCGATTACTTTCCTTCATTCACAGATAAATCCACATTCAATCCTTCAACAAATGATCTTGGATTTATTGCAAAAAACATATCCTAATTATGACCACTTTTTCCTTTTTCCAGTGTAAAAAATCTTACTACAGAATATCATCTTCTTCACCTGAACTTTGCTGTAGCACTGTAAATCATTTTCCTTCCTTTATTGCATTTTTCAACTAGTAATTCACATCATATCTTTCTCCTGCTTAATACCTAATAAAAGTATTTTAGATTACCAGAATTACTAGTTTATAAGTGAAATGTCTCCTTTTTGGAATTCCAGCTAATAAATGTGGAAGCAACCAAGAACTATACAATCACTATTGTGTAATACTTAATGAGATCATTGATTTGGGTAACACAGTCATTTGATTAATGAACAGGAGCACTGAGTGAAAGATTTATGGGGAACTTTACAATCAGGCTGCCACCACATGAATCCATCAATCAATCATTAAAAATAACACCCAGGTTCCAGGAACATAGCAACTGAGGGAAGTGGCACATCTCAGCCCTGCTGACACTCAATCTCTATCACTGTGAAAACGGCATCTTGACAACAGAAAAAAACCTGCACAAAATTGAACAGAGAAACGAAGATGGAAAGGAAAGTGGCAGAAACAGGGCTAAAAGGGAAAGAAAAGTACCCTGCCTGTTCCTAATGGATGGAAGGGGGAAGAGGGAAATTCCCTAATGTACATGATGTACATTCACAAATATATCAAATTCAATCACTAAGCCAAACGTGAGGAGAGGGGGGAGGGAATAGAATGTGGGAACTGGTGAAGGGCTAAATGAGTGATGTGTGCATGTATGCCTCTACCATCTTATACTCCATCAAGATGTATGACTACAATGTACCAATAAAAAAACTTAAAAAATTAACACCCAGTAATTGCCTTCTCAAAATGACACACTCAGTACAGCCTATAAAGTGCTTTTGTTGAAGAGTTGAAGCTGAATCTGATTAACAACTGTCTTCCATTTAGATGTGGAAGTTAAAGGAACAAGTGAAATATTACTACAAGGAAATAAATTCACTATGTCAGGGCTTTCTCCAGGAAAACTGATTTGTATTCTTTTACAATTCGATGATGGGGA
Source organism: Muscardinus avellanarius (assembly GCF_963383645.1). Lineage (NCBI taxonomy): Eukaryota > Metazoa > Chordata > Mammalia > Rodentia > Gliridae > Muscardinus > Muscardinus avellanarius. Next base: position 92,915,974 of record NC_137792.1, on the reverse strand, counting down.
AAAAAGAGATTATTGTTTCAGAGAGAAAAAGAAACAATATCATATATTTCTGTGGAGGTTGTTCAGATCCTGTTTTGAATAAAGCAAAGCCAATAGGGCACTTTTGGCATAATTGCATAAATGGGAATATTTAATTTTAGCTTAGATATTTGATGGCACCAAAGACTTATATGCTAGAAGCAATAACAGTATTATGATGATGTAAGCAAACATACATTCTTTCCAGAATTGCCTTCTGAATTATGTATATAAAATCAAAAGAACGTGAAGTCTTAGATTTGCTTTAAATACTTAAGGCAAGGGAAAAAGTTGATAGATGAAGCAAATAGGAAAAATATATTTTTTAGGACAAAATATCAATAATTATTGAATTTGTGTAATGGCTCTGTGGGGCTTATTATATCTTCTTCTCTATTGCATTTGTTTGGAATTTTTATTAAAAGCAAATAAATCCCAGTGGTTTCCTATATCACTTATCATAAAATTTAAATGCCTTATTATGTAAACCTTACATGTTCTGCTGTGTTGACCTTTTTTGCTCTTGAACACATTCAGCTGTTTTGTCCCCAAATATTTGAATTTGTTCTATCCTGTACTTGGAGTGTTCATTCACCAAATAGTTTCCTGGTTAACCTTTTCTCATAATTGGGAGTCAACTCAGATATAATCTTCTTGGGGAGTTTTCTCCCAACCATGTAAATACTCCATATTCATGGTCCACTACAATAGCAATGAAAAAGACCTGGTGATTGTTCAGCAAATATTTACTATATACCCTTTCTCTGATAGAGGAGAATATTTCCTCTCTTCATTGATTTTGAGCTTGGCCAAATGCATCATTTGGGTCAATTTGATCTAGATATAAGCAGATGCAAACAAGCAGACTTAAAATGCGTTTGTACGTTCTTGTTCTTCCTGATAGAGTCATAGAGATTTCTCTAGTTAGCTGCTGCCCTTCATTATTGTTACTATTACTAGTAGCTCTAAAGCACTACATAGATATTTGTTATAATTATCAAAATTTAGCAATAGTGCCTGTAAAACAATAGGTGATCAGTAACATTTTATTGGGTATATGAATATAAATCAGGTCATTACTGATTTTCAAATCTGCAGCTTCCAAATCTGCAGCTCAGAGGCAAAATGCCCCTGGGTTCCATCCCCAATACTGCAAATAAAGAGATTTGGGGAAAAATGCTTGGTTTATAATCCTTTTGCTAGTTCTCTAATTTTTTCAATATTTCAAAAGCTTGCATTATAAACTTTATTTGCTTTCTAAAAAGGTTCACAAGTTATTGCTATAGAGAAATGAAGTCGCTTTCAGTCACCCATATTTCTGATCCTGTTAGAAAATGGTCAGAGGAGAAAATATAAATATGAAATATATATAATATATGATACATAGAATCTCCTATAAGTCTTTTATATTTTTATCTTAATGGACAGTTTTTGATAAAACAAAATACCATGTCTTTTTTTTACAATTTAGACAGCTTTCACATATTTTTGAATTAATTTTTACTTTGTGGTATTAAGATGTTATGTTGAGAAGTCATAGGCCCCAAGCTCTCCTAATGCTACTGTTATTTCTGATTCCTTGGAGAGCCATAGTCAGTAATCAGGTAGTTTATACCCCACGAGAGTAAAGAATGGACATTTTCCTACACTTCCCATGAATCTCTGTGGATATTTTAGAAAATATACCCTGGGACAGGAGGAGGAAAAGATAGATAGTGACTCATTATTGCTCTGCTTTAATTTTTATTAAATCTTACAAATTAAGTTGTGTGTGGTGGCACAAGTTTGTAATCCCAGCATTAGGTAGATTGAAACAGGAGGATTGCAGTTCTCAGACTTAGTGAGCCCTTTGAAACTCAGTAAGACCTTGTTTCAAAATAAAGAATAAAAAATAGGGCTGGGGGTGTAGGTTGGAGGTAGAATGCCTCTGGGTTCCATCACTAGTACTGCAAAAAATAATTTTTTAAAATCAATCTTACAAGCCGGGTGTGGTGGAGTATGCTCGTAATCCTAGCATTCAGGAGGCAGAGTTCGGAGAATTGTGATACATGGACAGCCTCAGCTACTTAGTGAGGCCCTTCGCAACTCAGTAAGACCCTGTTTCAAAAATAAAAAGACTAAAAACTAGGACTGGGGTGCATCTCAGAGGTAGAATGCCCCTGGATTCCATCCCCCAATACTGTAAATAAATAAATAGATAAATCTTACAAATTATATCTGGGGATATAGTTCAGTGGTAGAACATTTGCCCTTCACACACAAGAGTCTGGATTTGCTTCCCAGTAACAAAAACCAAACAGATAAAACACAAAAACTTCACAAATTATGGTTGACTGTAAAGGACAAGATTCATACACTAAATGTGCTACAATCACAGTATCAGCTGATGTGTTGTATATATATAGTTCTGTTTATTGAAAATGTGATCCTTAACAATCATGCTTTACTTGAAATTCGGATTGCTATAACCTACCTAATTCAGTCAGTCACAAGTAATTTTTTTTCCTAGCATTATAAACTCAGTTGAAAATCTTTTTCCAAATAATACATACAAATGTCCAGCAGATATATAAAATAATTCAATATCACTCATCAATAATCATGTGTCACTAATGCAAATCAAAACTGTAATATGATGCTACCTCTCATTTGTCAACATAACTATGATATAAAAATGTTAGTAAGAATGTGGAGAAATTGGAAACTTTGCATATTGTTCATGAGAATGTCAACTAGTGTAGCTACTACAGAAAATAATTCCTAAGAAGAAATGAAGTCAGTGTGTTGAAGACATATTTTCACTCTCGTGTTTATTACAGCACTATTTATATTATCCAAAGGGGGGTAGAAAAAAACTAAAAGTCCATCAACAGATTAATGGATAAAGAAAATATAGCATATGCACACAATGGTACACTACTGAGCCTTAACAAAAGGAGAAAATACTACAATGTGTGACAACATTGATGGATCTTAAAAACAGTCTATGAGCCAGGCTTGGTGGCACACAGTTGTAATTCCAGCATTCATGAGGCTGAGACAGGAGGATCACAGTTCGTGGACAGCCTCAGCTACTTAGTGAGGCCCTCCGCGACTCAGTGAAACCCTGTTTCAAAAATAAAGAATAAAAAATAGGGCAGGGGGTGTAGTTCAGAGGTCGAATGCCCCTGGGTTCCATCCTCAGACCCTCAAAAGAAAAAACAGTTTATGAATTAAACAAGTCACAGAAAGATAAATAGTACATGATTATACTAATATGAGATACCTAAAATAGTCAAATTCCCAGAATAAAAAAAGTGGATTGGTGGTTACCAGTATATGGAGAGAGGCAAAAATGTGGAATTAATAAACAATGGGAATATTCAGTCACGAGAGATGAATCAGCTATTGAGGGGCAGCTGTACAATACTGTGCTTATAGTTAACAACAATGTACTGTACACTTAAAACTTTAAGGTAGAGATAATGGTGAGTATTCTTATCACAATAAAATTAAAAAACAAAATACCATATAGGAGAAGTCCTTAAATTTTCTTTCTTTAATCTGATTGTTATTTTGTTTGCCTGCTTCTCCTACCATTTGATCTTTATTCTGCCATCTACTTTTACTTAAATCACAACTCTGAAATCTAGTGCACTTTCCAATCTAATATCCTTTATTCATTCAACAGATATTGTTTGAGTGCCTGCCATGTACACAGCACTGTGCTATCTATTGTATTTAAGATCATACATGAGTTTTGGTCTTCTCTTACTTGATCTTTTTCAATGTAATGTCATGGCTAACATTTTGACATTTTCTAGTCCTGTAATCCATGTTGTTCTTCGTTTCACTACTGGAAGTTTCCTTGATATGGTTTCCACCTTGCTATTTATATAGTATATCACAAAAATACATATCAAATGTATGTGTGAGGAAGCACAGCATATTTTAGAATGACATACAGAAGATACAGGTATCTAGGTATCTTCCATGGCCTCTACCTCTAGGCTCAGCTGTGGACCCGATCCCACAACTCGTTCTTGGTGTTTTTACTTTGGAAGATGAGCCTTAAGTTAGAATCCAAGCTTTTTTGTGTTTTGAAAAGCTTAGTCATAGGGGAGGGCTGGAAGAAGGATGATGGTACTTTCTAGGTTGCCAAAAATTCTGCTCTTTGCAATTTAATGTCCCTTATTGAAAAAACACACAATACTCATGATACAAGAATTACATCCCTGACTCTGTCAATAACTACTTATCCACATGCATTAATCAAATTTTTATTACCAATAGCACAATAACAAAACCGGACAAGATTTAATGGAAAGAGACTTTGAGAGATCCAACATTCAGGGCCTACACCTGGTGGTAGCCTTCATGCTGGTAGAGTCATGAGACAGAGAGCATGCATATGTGTATATCCTGTGGTGTCTCTCCATTTTCTTTTTTCTTTCTTTTTTTTTTTTTGGTGGTACTGGGGTTCCTGGAAGCCCTTATACCTCCGGGCTACACTCCCAGACCTATTTTTACATTTTTATTTGGAAACAGGGTCTCCTAAGCCAGCGCGCGCTGCTGGCTTCCAACCTGCGCGATCCTCCTGTCTCTGCCTCCCAAGCGTGGGGATTACAAGCGTGCGCCACCACGCCCGGCATCTCCATTTTCTTATAAATACAGCAGTATTCAATCCTGGGGACCCACTCTTATGACTTTATCTAATCCTAATCATTTTCCAGAAGCCTAATCTTTAAGTATGATCATTGGATTAAGTGTCCAGCCTCTTAACACCTAACAGTGGGGATTAAATTTCAACATAAGAACCTTTGGAGGCCACACTCAAACCATAGCATTATTCTTTGGCTCTCTCTTCTGTTTAAGAAGAGATGATTTCTAATATGTCTGGCAACTTTGATGTTCTCTGTGTCCAAGAGTATATTGGGAGCCCTAGAAAGAAACCAGTTTTATATAGATTTACATTGCATTTACAATAAGAGGTAAAAGGCACTTAAAATGGAGGCCCATGACTGAAGACATGGAACATAGTAAGAAGGCAGAATTTATCATTGTTTTTTGTAGTTATTTTAATAAATAATATTCTACTTCTAGTGCATGCATAACTCTTTTAAAAATGCTCAATAATCAAGCCCAAATGTCCTGGGGTAATTAGGGAGCACTCCTCCTACTGCAAAGTCATAAAATATGACTATTAGGAGGGTTAATTATTACCAAAGTAATTGAAAAATGGAATATCCTGATCATCCTTAGCAAATTGTGTTATTTTCCTCTTTAAGAAAATAGTGAATAAGAGCTTTTATTATAGATAAAAGATAATGCATATTGAATTTTCAAGCCATTCCAAAGGCTTTCATTAAAGGAGTTATATAAGCTCAGAAATGACAGGAAAAAACTTGGCCACAAAGAAATGGAGAATCTGAATGCTCTAATTACTTAAAATACTCAGCTATAATGAAGCAGAACTGATTTAAAGTTTGAATGACTAGACAGCGTGGTAGCTAGGACTGTCTCCTTCACAAAGCATAGGCAAGCCTTCTGTGCCAGTAGAAAGATCTTTTCTTGGCCCCTTTCCTCAACAAAACATCTGAGGACTAGAAGCACATTAGTGTTCTCAAAATGTGAGAGCCCTATATTGACATTCAGTTCACACTGAAAAAATACATTTTGTATATGATTTTTGAGGTATCAAAATGGCATATAGCAAGGAAGAGTTAACTTATCCAAATGATTCTTTAAGTCTCAAGTCCTGTCTTCTCTGTAATGAAGCCTTTTCTGATTAATTTGACCTTTCCTTTTTTGATATTTAATATATATGTATATATTATGCAAATAGGATCATATTAGTTCCTTTTAGTATCACAAATTTTAACACTTTTGCATTTTCATATTGCTTCTCAGTGTTTCTCAGCTACTTTTTAAATACCTCAATAACTAGATTCTCTTTTCCTACTTCCTGTGACTCCCCCAAGCATTTAGCATATTTCTGGGCACATAGAGGGAACTTGATTAGGTGATTGATTAATCAAGGTGGTTTTATACAAAATAATTCAGGGTGACACGAACTATGTGAAAATCTGAGAAAACAAATGTGACACTTGGATGCCTTCAAGGATGTGCTATTAGGATGTCTCATTAATGGGGAAACTATTTAATCCATCATCTTCTCATTACTGACCAGCAGTCACACGACATCAACATTAGTGCTGCATAAGATCTTATTTTAGAAACATGGCAGTGTCAGCAACGTGATAAAATTATAAAAATGTGATCAAACTTGAGGAAGCTGCTTTATTTTGTTTGTCATGACAGGCTCTATTCATTTAAATTTTTACAAAATTTTAAATTTATAGATAACCTTAGGCTGAATATGATGTCCTTTGGGCCATTTTAATCATTTCCATGCAAATATAACAAAACTAAATACTTGCAGTGATTAACTTACATATTCTGATAGGTTCTGTACTGGTTCATTTTATGTGTTAACCCAAACTAATAAAGGCTCTTAGGGTGTACTTGACCTTGGGTTATGTTTTTTTTTTTTTGGTACAGGAAATTGAATCTAGGGAGCATTCTACCTCCACACTACAACCCCGGTCCTTTTAATGTTATTTATTTATTTATTTATTTATTTATTTATTTATTTAGTGGTACTGGGGATGGAACCCAGGGGACTTCTACATCTGGGCTATACTCTCAGACCTATTTTATATTTTATTTGGAATTAGGGTCTCTTAAACCAGCTGAGGCTGGCTTGGAACCTGCATGATCCTCCTGTCTCAGCCTCCCAAGCACGGGGATTATAAGCGTGCGCCACCACACCTGGCTTCCCAGGTCCTTTATATTTTGAAACAGGGTCTTGTTAAATTGCTGAGGCTGCCCTTGAACCTGTGATTCTCCTGTCTCATCTTCCCAAGTACTAGGTTACATATATGCATCACTGTGCCTGGCTGTACTTGACCTTGTTAAAAAAGAACCACCCTGTCTCATTCCTACTTTGCTTCACAATTGTCACATCAGAAGTAGGTAACCCCTTCCATAGCCTAATTTGACCAGAATTTCATATGTCAGCTCGCAAACCTCAGTTCTTCCTTGATTTTCTGGGCATAATTTAGTACTACTGCATGTTTAGCAGTCACATCATTAACTGCATTGAAGAGCCGGCATGGAGTCTGACACAAGGCTTTACTGCCTGGAAGAACAAGAATCTCTTTTCACAAAGGCATTACATGGGTTAGCAGTGATCCTGGCCCGATGATGCCTTTACTTTTATTTTTGGTCTGGTTTTAGCTTTGATTACTGTGCAAGACTCAAAACCTCCTCTCCCCTTTCCAGCTGGCTCCTTTGTATGCTCTATATTTGTTTCACATATTATCTTACGTAGCCTCCAATCCCACCTTTCTGTCTTGGAGCATCTCCCCTGTGGATAAAAGAAGATGACTCTGTTTTGTTTATGGAAATATTTAATGGGTCTAGAACAGTTGTTGGCATACATTAGGTACTCAATAATTATTAAGGGAATGGATGAATAAACATGTAGAATACACCTGGATTAGAATTTTAACATGGTTAGCCAGGCGTGGTGGCACACGCTTGTAATCCCCGCACTTGGGAGGCTGAGACAGGAGGATCGCACGGGTTCGAAACCAGTCTCAGCTACTGAGGGAGGCTTTTCAGCAACTTAGTGAGACCCTGTTTCCAAATAAAATGCAAAAAAAGTTCTGGGAGTATAGCCCAGAGGTAGAAAGCCTCTGGGTTCCACCCCTAGTACCACCAAAAAAAAATAATAATAATAATTTTAACATGGTTTATTTACTTTAAAACTTAATGTTGCATCAGGATCCCCAGTGACTTATCCTTCAGCTGCCACCTTCATGAGCATCCATATTTTGTCATCATGCTTTCTGAAGAATACTGATAGGAACTTTTCATAACAATCTTTTGCAACTTTATAGTAATTTCATTCTCCTATAAAGCCTCTGTCTCTTCTTTTGTGCTGTTCCATTTACTCTTCAGAAGAAGACTCGAAATAATCTCTTTCAGGAAGTATTCAAGTACTACAGACAGCCGTCTGTATGAGCTGGGTCTGTATCTGCAGATTTGACAAATTGTGTATCAAAAATATTTAGAAAAATATGACTGCACTGAATAGGTCCAGACTTTTTGTTCTTTTAGGTTATTATTTCTTAAGCAAGACAATGCTTCAATTATTTGTATGAAATTTACATTTTATTAAGTATTATAAGTAATCTAGAGATGACTTAAAGTATATGGGAGGATGTGCACAGGCTATATGCAAATACTGTGCCTTTTCACATAAAGGAATTTTATAAAGGGACATTTATGAGGGATCTAGAACCGATTCCTCATGTATATCAAGAGAGAGGAATTATTGTATTTGTCTCATTGAGCAATCAATATTTGTTTTTGTCATTGGAAAAGGGGCGGAGGTGCTTCTACACCCTCCTACGCTTTCTTTTACCTAAAAATTGGCATCTTCTAAATTGTCTTTCCCTTCCTCCCTTTACCCCTCTCTCCCTTTCTTCATTTTTTCTTTGTTGCAGTACTGGGGATTAAATGCCCTACTACTGATCTATATTCTTAGCTCTTTAAAAAATTTTATTTTGAGACGGAATCTTTTTGTTGTTGCTGATGAACTGCCCCAGTTAACATCAGACTTGAGATCCTTCTGCCTCTGCCTCTAGTTTAGCTGGTATTATAGGCACGAGCCACTCAACTGCCACATTCCTGTCATTCTTGATTTTCTTCTTTTTTAAATTTAAAACCTGGGCCTCAGGAGTTCTAGACTTTCTTAACTGAAACTTTGGATAGTTTTATTTGCATACAGATCTCTGTATCCTTAACTCAGGTAATTTTATTAGTAACTACTAACAAATGGCTTGAAAATATTAGCTAATTTTAAGTATAGAGACATTATGTCCCTAACAAAAGAACTTGAAAAAAAATAAACAGAAGTGCTTTGCCTTCCAATTTATGCAAAGAAAGAAAGCTAAAAGAAACATGCTGAAGCTGAGCGTGGTGACGCACACTTATAATCCCAGCATTTGGGAGGCAGAGACCGGAGGATCTTCCATTAGTTTGTGGACAGCCTCAGCTACTTATTGAGGACCTTTTTCAACTCAGTGAGACCCTGTTTTAAAATAAAGAAATATGCTGGCAATGCTTAGGATATGATAAAGGACGTGAAGAATATTTATTGTAAGGGGTTATCCATGTATGTTGAAGAATAGAATACATGTTGTTTGGTAGAGCAGTAAATGTAATTCTGGTGAATTTTCAGTGCAAATTATATAAACTGAGAGCAGAGTAGAAAAATAATTTCACGTTCAAAAGAGAATACTTCAAGTCCTTGATTGGCAATTTATAATATTAAAATTATATATTATTCTTTAATAGGTCACCTTCCTTTAGTTTAAAAGCTTGTACTTTGCAATGTATTTGTTATCACAAGTGCCTGACAGCCCTACTGTTTCAATTGGATGCTGCAAGAATAAAATTAAGATAATATTCATGAAATCTTCTGAGAGTCTTACTGCAGAGATTTTAGATAAATGTTTTATTATAATTAGAAGTTATAGCAATATATTAATTTTCTATAAAACTTATTTTTAATTGTGAAAACCTGAAAGTTATTTGATTTCTTCTATAATTTTAATACTTAGGTTTAACAAGGAAAATACAGAAAAAATTTTTAATGTTTGCCTTATTTTATTTTTTAGTGTTGTGTGTTAGACAATAAACTTACATTTTATTTATTTATTTATTTATTTATTTATTTATTTATTTATTTATTGGTGGTACTGGGGTTCCTGGAAGCCCTTCTACCTCCGGGCTACACTCCCAGACCTATTTTTACATTTTTATTTGAAAACAGGATCTCTTAAGCCAGCGAGGCTGGCTTCGAACCTGCGTGATACTCCTGTCCCCGCCTCCCAAGCGTGGGGATTACAAGCGTGTGCCAACATGCCCGACTAAACTTACATTTTAAACTATCAAATAATAATTTTGGGGGGGGTCTAGAGGTGGAAACGAGGGGCCTTTGACCTCCGAGCTATACCCCCTGCCCTATTATTTTTTTCTTTATTTTGATCCTCCGGTCTCAGCCTCCCAAATGCTGGGATTATAAGCGTGCGCCAACACATCCGGCTCAAATAAAACTTTTTAACTTACATTTAAGATTTGAAAAGAAACAACAAAAAGTTCGAGAGATTTGGACTGCCTTGAGAACAGCAACAAAAAAGGTTAATGTATTCATTTATTTCTTCCACCACTTTTTTCATTGCATTCAAATATTACCCTTATTTTTTTTCACACAAAAATACCAAAAATAATATCTGATGATCTGCTTAAAAAGTTAAAATCATTTGAATAACTTTTGTTTTCTTTTAATATTTACTTAAGATATAACTTTGGGGAGGGCTAGTAGAGATTGAACACAGGGGCATTCTACTTCCAAGCTACACTCCAGGCTTTTTTATTTTTTTATTGCCAAACAAGTTCTCACTAAGATACTGAGGATCTCACTAAGCTGCTGAGGGTGGTTGGCTTTAAACCTGTGATCCTCTGGTTTAAGCCTTCCAAGTACTGGTTTTACAGGCCCGCACCACCGTACCTGGCCAAGACATAACTTTTCGTAGTTGCAAAATGTTTTATTCTAATAGTACACTTTTTCTATACAACCAGTCCTCTATTATTGAGAACTTATCTTAAAATACATATTTTTATCTTCAACATGTTTATAAAGCAAAATCTTTTTCCTTTTAGTGTATAGTTTCATGGTTTTTTATATTAAAATAGCTTTATTGTTAATGTCACATAAGAAATTTCAGCATGTCACACTACCTTAAAAACACAACTAATGTATTTTAGTAGAAAAGCCCTTCCCCCATCCCACTACCCCCAATACTCTCATGAATTAAGAATCTAAGAGAAGTAACCATAAAACAAAGTTTTGCAGAATCGTTTATCCAGAGTGCTTACATGATAATTAGGTTAATATTGCCTTCTTACAAAATTTTCTTTCTATTAAAAATTTCATTCATAGAGTCATATAACCACAACCACAATCAGGGTACAGAAATGTTACAATCCTTCACCTCAAAATCTTCACTTTATTATGCCTTTGTAGTTACTACATTACCTCATCTATTTCCCTTGACAACTGATACTTTTTTCTATCACTGTATTTTTTTTTCTTTTCAAGAATGTTAAACGTGCGCAATAAAACTATGTGCAAGCCTGTGGCATTGTTTCTCATTCAGCATAATGTCCATGAGATTCATGTATTCAAGTTATGTATACCATTCATTTTTTTAATACTCAGTCATATTCCATGATATTCCAAACCACAATCTGGTTATGAATTCACCCATAGGAAGGCATCTGACTTGTTTTCAGTTTAGAACTAGCATAAAAATTACAACTCTGAATATTCACATTCAAAATTTTTGTAGACATATATTTTTTATTTCTCTTGGGTATCTGCCCAAGAGGAAACTTGGTAGTTTATACAGTAACTATGTTTAAACTTTGGAGCCACTAGCTAAATTATTTTCTAAAGCAGCTGAATCATTTTTATCTTCACACAAGCAATATATTATGAAGGTCTTAATTTCTCTACATCTTTGCCAATATTTTGGGGGGGCAATCATTTTTTTATTGATGCACTATAGTCTCACATCATAATATGGATCATGTTGACAATGGCATATAATCACAACTTGGTGTCTCTCTTTTACCATCTTAGTGGATACAAAGTTATACCTCATTGTGGTACTTAGTTGTATTTCTCTAGGGATTAGTGATATATCCATTTCCATGTGTTTATTATTCTATTGGCATATCTTCTTTAGAGGAATGTTATATCCTTTGTTCATTTTTAATGTGAGTTATTAGTTGGGTATCATGATGGATGATTGTAATTCCAGTACTTGGGAGACTGAGACAAAAGAATCACAGGTTTGAGGACAGCCTCAGCAACTTAATGAAACCCTCAGCAACTTAGTGAGACCCTGCTTCAAAATAAAAAATGAAATAAGAGCTGGGTATGGTGGCTCATGCTTGTAATCCCAGTACTTGGGAGGCAGTCAGGATTCAGGTTTGCAGCCAGCCTCAGTTACTTAGTGAGGCCCTTCACAGTTTAGTGAGACTATTTCAAAATAAAGAATAAAAAAGTAGGGCTGCAGGTGTAGCTCAGTAGAGTGGCCCTGAGTTCCATCCTCAGTACCACACAAATAAATAATATATAATAAATAAATAAATATAAAATAGTTCTAGAGTGCAACTCAAAGTTAGAACACTCCTAGGTTCAATTCCTAGTACCACCAAAAACATGTCTTTCTATATTCTGTATATTCACTAAATATATGATTTTTAAACATATAATCAGTGTTCTTATTTCTGAGGGTATAGACATATTGGTTATTAGAGATAAAGGAATGAAAAAGAAAAATATAGCTCCTACTTTCTAGATGCAGTAGAACTTGAGTCTTTTTTTTTGACAGAGATCAAAGGAATCAACAGGTATAAGCCTGAGAAAATTTAGAGGCTAGCTATCCATTTAACAGTGATGGTCAGTACAGAAAAGAGGAAGTTTTATGTAAGACAAATTGTAAGCATGTTTTTCATTTTATTGGGTTTAAGACTTGTCTTCCAAGGCCATTTATCAATGGCTAGTGTCTGGAACATTGTAACAAATATTTTGCACAAGGATCATACTTGGGTTAAATTGTATAATATTTACTGGAATTTTCTAGGTCATTAGTTACTAAGCTGGGTATAAGGATTAGGGCCCCATTGGATAAATTATATTACCAGTTTCTTAAAAACATACTTTTAAGGTCCTATATTATATTTACTTAAATAGAAATTTTGAGAGATACTTGAGAATATACATATTAAATCCATTTTTAGAGATTTAGATGCATGACTAGATTTAGGATTGACTCTAGATAATGAAATAGATACCATAGAGGTGAGAGAAGTCTCCTCCATGCAAGTAAACTTGTTGTGCAGCATGTTCCTCTAAATAAAGGAAGGTGTGTGTGTGTGTGTGTGTGTGTGTGTGTGTGTGTGTGTAACTGGTGATTGAACACGGGGGCATTCTACCTCTAAGCTATACCTCCAGCATCATTTTATTTACTTTTTTTTTTTTTGGTGGTGCTGGGAATGGAACCCAGAGGCCCTCTACCTCTGGGCTACACTCCCAGGCCTATTTTATATTTTATTTGGAAACAGGGTCTCTTAAGCCAGCTGAGGCTGGCTTTAAACCTGCACAATCCTCCTGTCTTAGCCTCCCAAGCGCAGGGATTACAAGTGTGCACCACCACACCTGGCTTATTTACTATTTTTGAAATGGGGTCTCGCTAGGTTTCTGAGAGTCAGACTAAGTTTGTGAGGCTGTTCTCAAACCAGCAATCCTCCTATCTCAGCCTCCTAAGTACTGGGATTATAGATATCCACCATCACACTCAAGCTGGAAGGCTATTTCACTGACTAGCTATGATTACATGTTTATTATTTCTGATGAAGAAATCAGAGAATATATATAAAAATATGTCAACTTACTGACTTAGTGAATGAAAAACATAGAGGTACAGCTTATACGAATCATTTACACCTCCCATGTATAACTGATGCTTATGTCATACACAGTTGTGTTAATGTGACCTTTTGACAAACTCTTATTAATACGAACAGATACATATGATGGTTTTTATCATGTGCTTTAGTTGTTGGAGAAAGAATATTGTGTTTGCTTCTCTCAACACTTCTCTTCAATGATAATTCAGATTTAACAGTAGAAATGAAAGCTTGGGTCTCCTTGAAAGGATAGTTATGTTTTGTTGTTGCTTTTTTTTTTTTTGAGAATTGAATCCATGGACTTGAGCATGCTAGGTGAGTACTCTGCCACTGAGCTATCTCCCCACCTTTAAAAAAATTTTAAAATGGGGATCCTTCAATTTTCTGATAATATAAGTTTCTGGAAACTGTTGTACAACTGATCACATCCAATAGTTGCTTTCCCTCTTGGTATTTTCAATTTCCTGATTTGTGATAATCAGTTTGTAAGTTATGTCAGGAATTTAATTACTAATAAAACAATAACACACTAGAAGCTTTTAAACTGTTCTTATGACAGATTCAAGATTTATGTAATCATTCTTTCTGTCTCATTTGCTATATTTGTTAGAATATAACTTTAAAATATTTTTATTGGGCCAGGCGTGGTGGTGCATGCTTGTAATCCCTGCGTTTGGGAGGCTGAGACAGGAGGATCACTCAGGTTCGAATCCAGCCTCAGCTATTTAGTGAGGCTCTCAGCAACTTAGTGAGACCCTGTTTCCAAATAAAATAGAAAATAGGTCTGGGAGTATAGCCCGGAGGTAGAAAGCCTCTGGGTTCTACCCCCAGTACCACACAAAAGATTTTATTAGTGCTTTATCATCTCTTTTTATTGGTGTTTTATAGTATCATAATAGGTTAAATTTAAAAATGGCATACCACAAGAACATCCAATGCAGTGGCTTCCAGAAGTAATAAATTTCTCATAGAGCAACAAATCTAGGTACTTGTGGTCCAGACTGACTGGTGACTTCACTTCAGATGGACATTCAGAGATTCCAAAGTTTCTTTAATCTTATTACTCTACTATCCTCTAGAGCAGGAGTTGGAAACTGATAGTCTGTGAATCAAATCTGACTCCCAAGCTGTTTTTGGTAAATAAGGAATTTATGTGTTTAATTGTTAAAAGATTTTTTTTTTACCTTTAAGCAGGACATGGTGGCACATGCCTATTATCTCAGTATGTGGGAGGCTAAGACAGGAGGATCTCAGGTTCAAGGCCAGCCTCAGCAACTTAGAGACACTTAGCATATCACCAAGATCCTCTTTCAAAACAAAAAATAAATAAAATAGGGGTAGGGGTATAGCTCAGAGGTAGAATGCCCTTGGGTTCAATTCCCTGTCTCCACCCCCTCTCACATGTCATTTTAATTGACTTTTTAATTGACACATAATGGTACATTTATGGGATACAACATAGCACTTCAATACATGTATACAATATGGAATTATGATATCAGAGTAATTGGCACATCTATCCCCTCAAACATTCATCATTTCTTTGTCTTGGGAACATTAATATTCTCTCTACTATCTCTTTTGAAATCTTCAATTAATTGTTTCCACCATAGTTATTATACTCTGCTAGAAAATATTAGAAGTTATTCCTCCTATTTAACTGCAGCCCTGGACCCATTAACTATCCCTTTTTCATCTCCCACTAAATAAAATTGTATTGGAGCATAGCCACCCTCATTTGCATAGGTACTATTTGTGGCTGATTTTGTGCTAAAATAACAGAGTTCGGTTTTTACAATAAACACCCTTTATGGATCAAGAAACTTAAAATAGTTACTATTTATTCCTTTAAAGAAAATGCTTATCCACTTCTACCCAAGAGAATTGTACTTGTTAGCATAGTCAAAACTGAGTCTCAGATACCTCATATTCAATAGATGATCAATCTGATAGATTCTTAACTGATTTTAAGGGAAATAAGATCCAGGATTTGTTTTATATTGGAGATCACACAGAAATTACAAATATCACAATCACTCATATTTTATTAGTAGACAAGACTTTGCCAATTAGCCTCAGCTAGCTGCAAAGGAGATTTGGAAATGTAGTATCAAGCTATTCTCATTTATGTTCTCTGGAAAAATGGGATAACTAATTTCACTGGACAACTAGCAGACTCCATTACATTTGTATTTCTGTAGACTGTCCTGAATTAGAAAGAAAGTCATTAAATTATAGATCCTGAATCACATTTTAAGTTGGAATATTTGCCAGTTTTGAGCTTGATCTATAGAGTGATTTGCAATTGAAAATAACAGAGTTGAAAAAAGTTGGTATGCATGTTATGTGTATATAGTTATACTCAATCTTGTCTGGTGTTGTGTTGAATCTGCATACTTGTGGAGGATGGAGAGGTCAAAAGAACCGAAGAATGAGCAAAAATACCCAAGTACAAGGTGGGTAATATGAAGAGAAGGATAAAGGATAAAGGACTAGAAAATGGATCTAGGAACCACAAAGACAAAATTTTGATTCTGGATCCACCAATTATTCACTGTGACAAAGTATGTTTTAGTTTCCTCATCTGGAAAAAATAGGGCTGCAGGTGTAGCTCATCTGGAACATGGGGAAAATAATAGTGTCTATTTGCATGGTTGTTTTGATGATTGTATTAGGTATTGCAAATATAACTGTGTTCAATAGGGGGGTTGGGAACAAGTTAGAATTTCTTAAAAGTGTAAATTGCTATCATTAGTAGCTTTCACTTATAAAAGCAAAAAGGCAAAGCTGTGGAAAAAGAAAATGCAATTATTAAGCACATATTTGGTGTCAGAATCTGTGACAGGCAATTTCTGTATGTTATTCCCTTGAAGGTATACATGAATGTAGCATTTTTGAATTGTTATCAGTCATTTATGCCTCTGTGTGCATGTGCATAAATATCAGAAAATATTTTAATGCTCCAGCCATGATGGCTCATGCCTATAAGCTTAGTACTTGGGGAGGGGACTGAGACAGGAGAATCAACCTCAGCAACTGAGTGAGACCTTGTTTCAAAAATATA